>NC_134359.1:148342717-148382717 GCF_048569485.1 Anomaloglossus baeobatrachus | reverse complement strand
GTAGTCGTGTGTAACAAATCAGTGAACAGCTGCGGATTTCTGAGGGACTTCCCCGGCTGTTCGTGACAAATTGGTGGCAAGCGGTGGGATATATAAAGCATTAGTGATCTGGTTTGAGCAATCATCCCTTTCACTAAAAACTTGCAAAAGTTTTGAGGATCGAACTCAGTGTTTAAATATACCTGGAACAATACTGTACGTGTAGCAGTTACCCCCTCCCCTTCTCTCTTGTTTTCTATCCTATCTTTTATTTGGCAATTATGGAGGCTGTGTCAGAAGCCTGGTACAATCAGCAGAAGAAGGAAGTTCTTTCTGCACTCTGCAGATCCAAGTTGATTGATGGCCATGGCAAAACGAGGCAGGACCTCATTAAAGAACTTTTACAATGGGACGCAGAGCACGTTCATTCCCCCAGTGCTGAAGAAGGGGAGGCAAGCCAAGCCCAGGATGGGACTGCTGCAGAATCCCCACCATCAACTGCGAGCCAGAGCAGTGACCAGGGCAACATGGACTCCTACCTGCAAATGGCCCTACAACAGTTCACTGCCGAGGACCGGCAGGGACGGCTGGACCTCATTCAGCAATATCGAGAGGCTGAGAGAGCCGAGCGCCAGGCCCAGGCTGAGAGAGCTGAGCGCCAGGCTCAGGCTGAGAGAGCCGAGCGAGAGGCTGAGCGAGCCGAGCGAGAGCGCCAAGCCCAGAGAGACCATGAATTGAATGTCCTCAAAGCCCGGCAGCAGACATCTTCCTCACTAAACGGTGAGTCCAATAATGCCAGCAGCTTTAAGCCCCGACCGGAGCACTTTCCTGTGATGGAAAAGGACGGGAATTTGGACAGCTTTCTGACGGGATTTGAAAAGACTTGCTTGCAGTACCAGTTGCCCTCAACACAATGGGCACAATACTTAACCCCAGGGCTGCGAGGCAAGGCCCTGGACGCGTTTGCCAGTCTCCCTCAAGAGCAGAGTGGAGACTATGGGGCCATAAAGCAGGCCCTAGTACGGAAGTATCAGCTGACTCCGGAGGTGTACCGAAAAAAATTCCGGACCCTCCAGCTCGGACCTCATGACAGCTACAGCGATTTGGAGGGTGGGCTCCAGCGCACCTTTGACCAGTGGATCCAAGGACTGTCCGTTACAACCTTTGAGGAGTTAAAGGACCTCATGGTGAAGGACCAACTCCTACATGTCTGTCCTGTGGAGGTTCGACAGTTTGTTATGGACCGAGAGCCCAAGGAGGCCTCAAAAGCAGCCCAGATTGCCGACGCCTATGTGGCCAACCGTGCATCGGAGGTGCGGAAGCCGTCCACCACTAGCTGGAAAGGGGGTAAGATGACAACTACAACCACCCCTGCCCCTACCAGCCGACCTCCCGTAGGTCCTGTTTCATCCACCAGTGCCCGGCCCACCTCTGACACTCGCAGGTGTTTTTCCTGCAACCTGCCTGGACACTTCAGCTCTGGTTGCCCAGAGAGGCAGAAGAGGAACCCCACATCCAAGGCCCAAGGGCCCACTGGAACTGTCCTTTTGGCAAGGAAGGCGGGTGGTAGGGCCTGCGAAAACCTACACCCCGTCACCGTAGGCGGAACCCCCACTGTGGGGCTCAAGGACACTGGGGCCGACAGAACACTGGTCCGCCCTGAACTGGTACCCCCTGAAAACTTTATCCCGTGAAAACTCCTGACTGTCGCCTTGGCGGGGGGTGTCCACCACTCCTTCCCAATGGCCCTGATTCCCCTCGACTGGGGTGCTGGGAGAGGGTTGAGGGAAGTGGGGGTGGATGAACATCTACCAACCAATGTTTTATTGGGGACTGATCTGGGGCGATTAGTTGCACAATTTCTCCCTGATGATCCTCCCGAATCCAAAAAGTCAGGTGATACAAATGTTGTTGATCAGTCATGTGATGCAAATGTTGTTAAATCATGTGATGCAAATGTTGTTAAGTCATGCGACCCGAATGCGGATATCCAGAACGTAATTACAAATGTTGTGCATGGTAATAATGTGGAGATTTGTACAGGGGAACTCAGCCATGCCACGCGGCAGGGTGACGTGGCTGAGGACGACCCCAAGGTAGCAAGTGTCTGTACCGACAGAGATGGAGGCAGACATGAGAACCACGAGGACAGTGGCCAAATGCAGCTGAGCAGTGTCACAGCGGACAGTGACACAGCCAGTAGTACCTGTCAGGCTGATGGGGAAGAGTGGTTATTCCCCGGGGAGACAGCCTTCATCGGTGCTGTCACCCGCAGTCAGAGTGCCCAGAACGCAAATGAAACCCTGCCTTCTGACACCTCTTCACCCAGAGGGATAACGGAACTGGTGATGGACCCAGAGCAGGTCCCAGAGGGTCCCGGTGAGGTTGGAACCTTAACGTCACTTTTGGCTGCTTCTAGCCAAGAGTTTCAGGTGGCTCTACGAACTGATGCCAGTCTAGAGACGTTAAGGGACCTCGCAGAGAAGCCCTCTTCCGAGACCGATAAGGAGAGGGTATTCTGGGACCAGGGAAAGTTGTACCGGGAGACAATTCCCTGTAACCCCCAACAAGAGTGGCTGAAGGAAAAACAGCTGGTGGTGCCTCACCGCTTTAGGAGTGAGTTGCTGCGGATTGCCCATGAGATCCCACTCGCCGGACACTTGGGGGTTAGCAAAACCAAGGCCCGGCTGTCTCACCACTTCTATTGGCCCAAAATGGGGACAGATGTTGCCAACTACTGCCGCTCCTGTATCACATGTCAAAGAGTGGGAAAGTCAGGGCCTGCTCCCAAAGCTCCCCTGATCTCTTTGCCGGTGATAGAGGAGCCTTTCCAGAGGGTCGCTGTGGACATTGTCGGGCCTCTGGCCGTCCCCAGCAGCTCTGGAAAACGGTTCGTCCTTACTGTGGTAGACTATGCTACCCGGTATCCGGAGGCAGTGGCTCTGTCCTCAGTTAGAGCCGATAAGGTGGCAGATGCCCTCTTGACCATATTCTCCCGAGTAGGATTTCCCAGGGAGATGCTTACCGACCAGGGGACTCAGTTCATGTCTCGTCTAATGGAGGCTCTCTGTAAGAAAATGCAGGTGCGGCATCTGATATCAAGCGCTTATCACCCACAGACCAATGGTTTGTGTGAGCGATTTAATGGTACACTTAAGCAGATGCTTAAGATGCTGGTTGAGTCACATGGACGCGACTGGGAGCGGTATCTCTCACACCTGCTGTTTGCCTACAGAGAGGTACCACAGGCCTCAACGGGGTTTTCCCCCTTCGAGCTCCTGTATGGCAGACGAGTCCGGGGGCCTCTTGGTCTGGTAAGGGAATCCTGGGAAGAGGAACTGAATGCCCCAGAAGTGTCCGTTGTGGAGTATGTCATTCGGCTCCGTGACAAAATGCAGTCAATGACGCAGATGGTGCATGAGAATATGGCGCAAGCCCAGGCCAGCCAGAAGCGATGGTACGACCAACACGCTCGAGAGCGGGTGTATGAAGTGGGTCAGAAGGTGTGGGTCCTGGTCCCAATGACCCAGAACAAGCTTCAGGCGGCCTGGGAGGGTCCATACCTGGTGCATCAGCGCCTCAATGACGTAAACTATGTGGTCACCATCGACCATGCCAGGAAGAGGCAAAAGGTCTTCCATGTCAACATGATGAAAGCTCATCATGACAGGGAAGCCTTTGCTCTTCCTGTGTGTAGTCTTCCCGAGGAAGGCGAAAGTGAAGTCTTGGTGGACTTGCTCGCCTCAGCCCGGGATGGAGGGTCTATCGAGGAGGCGGCATTCAACCCACAGCTATCCTTGGACCAAAAGTCCCAGCTGCGGGAGGTATTCCGGCCCTACCTGATGACCTTCACGAATGTCCCAGGGAAGACATCCCTAGCCACCCACCAGGTGGACACAGGGAGTCATTCCCCAGTTCGTCAACCCCCATACCGTGTCTCCCTAGAGGTACAAAAGGACATAAAAAGGGAGATCGATGAAATGCTAGTCCTGGGAGTGATCCAGAGGTCCAAAAGTGCATGGGCCTCGCCTGTAGTCTTGGTTCCCAAAAAGGACCGGACAACCCGGTTTTGTGTGGACTACAGGAGGCTAAATGCAATCACAGCACCCGATGCGTACCCAATGCCACGCATCGACGAGTTACTGGATTGCTTAGCCGGGGCCCAGTACCTGACCATCATGGACCTGAGTCGAGGGTACTGGCAGATTCCTATGTCCAAGGAAGCACAGGAAAGGTCCGCCTTCATCACCCCATTCGGGCTGTATGAATCCCTCGTCATGCCCTTTGGCATGAGAAATGCTCCTGCCACTTTCCAGCGATTGGTCGACCAGCTGCTCGAGGGACTAGGAGGGTTTGCAGTAGCTTACCTGGATGACATTGCCATCTTTAGTCCCACTTGGGAGGAACACCTGGGGCACCTGGAGCAGGTGCTCAGGCGGATCCAAAGCGCTGGTCTGACTATAAAGCCAGGGAAGTGTCAGATCGGCATGACGGAGGTACAGTACCTTGGACACAGAGTGGGTGGCGGGACCCTGAAACCAGAGCCAGGGAAGGTTGATGCCATCACCTCCTGGCCTACCCCCAAGTCAAAGAAGCAGGTGATGTCCTTCTTGGGTACGGCAGGGTACTATAGGAAGTTCGTTCCTAACTATAGTGCTCTTGCTAAGCCGTTGACGGACCTCACCAAAAAGAAGCTACCGCAAGTAGTCACCTGGACAGATGACTGTGAACGGTCCTTCAGGGCACTAAAAGCTGCCCTCGCCAGTTCCCCAATCCTACAAGCCCCGGACTTCACCCGACGGTTCATAGTTCAGACAGATGCCAGTGCGTTTGGCCTTGGTGCAGTACTCAGCCAGGTAAATGGGAAGGGAGAAGAGCATCCGGTGATGTTTCTCAGCCGCAAGCTCTTACCCCGGGAAGTGGCCTACGCCACTGTGGAGAAGGAGTGCCTCTCTATAGTGTGGGCCCTGCGGAAACTGCAGCCCTACCTATATGGACGCAACTTCACCATAGTGACAGACCACAACCCTCTCAGCTGGCTACATCGGGTGGCCGGCGACAATGGTAAGCTACTGCGGTGGAGCTTGGCACTACAGCAGTATGACTTTACCATTCAACACAGGAAGGGTGTTGAGCATGGCAACGCTGATGGGCTGTCCCGGCAGGGGGATGCCAGCGAGGTAGGCTTAGGAGACGATTGGCAAATCAATCTCCCATGCTACCTCAAAAAGGGGGAGGTGTCATGTAGAACTATTGAAGGGTCTCCATCCCCCTCCTGTCCACCATCAGCCAGAGATCGTCATGACGATTATCTGATTGGCCTGGAAGCTTAAGGTATTTATGACTTTGGGTGATGGTAGAAGAAAAGCCAAAAGCTGCAGAGAAAGACAATTCTTTGTAATATTGGCGGGAAAACTCCCAAAGCAGGTTTTGAAGTGCAACTTTAATGCTAGAAAGATGAAAAACACATTGCCAGAATCCCTGCGTCGTGCGGAACCCAGCGCACCGTCTCACCTGACGGGGAGATCGTCAGAATCTTGACCAATTAGTATTGGCCACTAAAATTGTGCTAGAGGCGTTGTGTTTGGTATCAATGTAACTGTAAAATCGAGATATTAAATATGACGCTAATATCTTTCACCTGTGTGACCCAGGAGCAAAGATATGAAAAACCCTAGAATTATGGAACTCTGTGAACATCAGAGCACAGCCCACAAGAGACCATAAAATGATGTCACAGAGTAAGGGGGGCTACCTAATGTATAATAGGAACAGCTTCGTTCTGGGGGCAGTCAGCACGAGGAGGGCATCATGAAGGGTGATGCTGGCCGATTCTAACATCTCTTGGAGCTCCCTCCCTCCATAAGCAGACGTCACTTCTATGGCACAAGCTTAGTAAGTTTCACATTTATACCTTTTATTTTATGTAACTGTTATGCCGTAATGTGTATTGTTCCCTTTTGTAAATTCCTGTATATTCTTTAAACACTGCCTATTGTCGGATTAAATATATAAAAAATTTAAGAGTTTCTTTCCTTATGCTTTATATACGAATCCAAAACCCCGAAGGGCCTTATGCTATCTGAAACGGGTTCCCAGCTACCTGTAGAAAGTCTGGGTGGTGGCAGCGTAATTGTTATTGCATAGAATTATTGGAGTGCTATCATTAAGGGTACCGAGGTATATAAATATTCCATTAGCAGGAATCAGAGATATACATTTACCCTTGCTGTGAGACCTCCAATATTTGGCATTATCAGCTCAGCAGCCTCATCTTATGCATTGTCCTGCAGTACCAAAAGTGGCCTGCAGACAAGGGGGGCGCTAGAGAGTAGTCGTGTGTAACAAATCAGTGAACAGCTGCGGATTTCTGAGGGACTTCCCCGGCTGTTCGTGACATGATGTATACAGGAACTCTCTTGGCCATATGGACTTCCGGCCTGTGAGAGTTGGAGCGCATGCAGAGTGCGTTCTAGAAGTTTTGCCTGGGGACAACAAACCTATGGATTTTAATCTGAAGGACGCTGTTGAGTGGTGACAGAATGCTCAGGTGAAGGAATCCTTGATTGATCCATGTTGATTGATGGACTTACTATAAATCATCTGCTTGAGTTTGCCTGGCTCCCCAGTAGTTATTTTGAGTGGGTGCTGGGGTGATTAGGACCTTATTCTCTAAATGATATGTCCCCTGAAGAGTCTGAAAAGACAAAACGCTTCGGGACGCATGGAGGGCTTGTGTAGGGGTCCAGTTTAATAGGACCAGATGTGGACTGCCCTTGTGAGGGCAGAAGTCCAGGGTTACAGCAGTGATGTTGTAGTTTCCTAGGCTGATGGGGTCAGTGATTTGACAGATGTTCAAAGATCTCCACCTGGTGTAAACACATACTGTATGTACCCTGACTTAGAAAAAAAAATTGGAGTGTTCTCACCAGATTTGTATATCATCAATTATACTCTATTGGATTGATTTAGTTTTAAGATTTGACCACTGTCATTTTGGAAACTATAATTTGGGTATATTCTGTTTTTCTTTTTGTTTTTAAAGGAGGGATGACTGCTGTCGACCCTTAGAGACAAGAAAAAAAAACATATTTTGTGTTTTCTGTTTTGTTTTGTTTGTTAGTTTGTGTTTTTCTAAAAATATTTAGTGGCTGCCTAGATAGTATTCAGTAACTGCTCGAATAGGTATTTTCTTTTGGACACAGGATACTAAATACAGTTCTATAGAAACGTCTTGGTACATGTCTTATCCATCTTTGTTTCTGTAAGGAAAATTTGCAATGGATATTCATGGTGATATGTCGCAGACATTGTGGGAGCAATGCCCTTCATATTCCACAGTTAATAACTGGGTTGCCAAATTTAAAACTGGCCACTTCAGCATCAATGATGAGGAACGTCCTGGACGACCGAAAGTGGTTGTTGTTCTGGATATCATTGATGCTGTGCACAACCTCATACTGGAGAATTGATGAATTTCAGCTAAAGCAATAGCAGACATCATGGGGATTTCCCGTGAACGTGTTTGTGAAATTATCCATGAATATTTGGATATGAGGAAGGTATCTGCAAAGTGGGTCCCCAAATGTTTGACAACAGATCAGAGAAGCATGCCAGTGAAAACTTCCTGGTCCATTTTTCAGTGTTTCCGGACTGATAAGAACTTCCTGGATCGTCTGGTCACTGGATTTATTTTTATGACCCTGAAAACAAGAAACAGTCAAAAGAGTGGAGGCACAGTGGTTCTCCTCATCCAAAGAAGTTCAGAGTGCAAAAATAAGCCACTAAGGTGATGGCGTCTTTGTTCTGGGATAAGAAAGGTGAACAGCTAGTGGACTACCTTCAAAAGGGTTCCACCATCAATGCAAGGTATTACATTGAACGTTTGGACCAATTGAAGGCAGCTCTAAAAGCCAAACGTCACGGCAAGTTGTCCAAAGGAATCTTGTCCCTGTAAGACAACACATCTGCTCACACTGCACATGCGACAACAGCAAAACTGTCGGAGCTGGGCTTCCAGCTGGTTGACCACCCACCTTATTCACCAGATCTAGGTCCCTCCGACTATCATCTGTTTCCAAAGCTGAAGAAAGAAAGTCAAGGGTACCAAATTTCAAACCATTGCTGATGCCATGGCTGCTACAGATTTCTGGTTTGAGGCACAACCGAATTCCTTCTTTTTGCAAGGCTTACATAACTCTGAATACCGATGTAAGAAGTGTGTTGACATCAGTGGAGAGTATGTGAAATAAATGTAAAATTTCATCATCCTATCTCGTTTCTTTCTGGGTAAAGCCAAAGACTTAGCAGCCCCTCGTATAAGTGTCAACTTTCTGTAGATCCATATATTGTTGATTTTTCTTTCTTGTCCTGAAGAGAAGAGGACTGGATCCCTGAAATGCGTAGACCTATGAAATAAAAAGTTTTTATTAATAATCAAGAAGTTTTTTTTCATTTGGCATCAGCGCGGCATTAACCCAGTTTCTAGAGATAGAAAGAGCGAGTACTGTAATATTTGCAATTCCTACACTCATAACGAATACTTTGTAATATTTGTGTATTCGTTACGAGTAGCGAGTACAATGCTATCCATGGGAAATGGGAGTAATTTGCTGCTACACCCAGCAAAGGTCTGGGGGCCTGAGGAAAAGGCTGAAATGGATAGTGAAGTGATGAAATTGAATGCGGAGAACCTGGAGAATATGCCTGCAGGCATTTCTGACAAACATATACCGGTAGTTTCTGGGATCCCCTGAAGCCACTCGAAAGAACTTTTGTATGGCTTCAGTCAAACGGTCACTCTGCACTGTATGTCGCACGGCCCTGGCCAACCCCGCAGTGACTCACACAGCAGTGTGTGAGCAGCTGCTGGATGATGAGCGCCAATATCAGGAGGTTTGCTCAGATCATTACCTGCTGTGATGATCTCCGCTGAACTCGTGATGTCCACGCTCGTCACTGACTTCCATGACACTGCATTCTCACATCAAGTCTCGCAGGCCGCCCGAGACAAGCGGTGACATCATGGCCTCACGGGACAGTTCGCGTGAGAAAGCGGCTGCCATGGAACTCGGTGACTAGCGCTGACGTCACATTCAGCGTAGTTCATCACTGCAGGTAATAAACTCAGCTAACCTAATGACGTCGGCGCTCATTATGCTTTGCAGTGACCTGGCCTGACCTAACGATGTTATCTCAGGTCACTGCACTGCTCTCCCAGCCAATGAGGAACATTCTGTTCTTCGTTCACTGGGACACTGCGTATAGTATGGACCATCGTTGGACCCACTTATTAGATTATGGCGGACCCGGATTTGTTTTCTTTTCAATAAATTGGTAAAAAAGGGAATGGTTTGGGGAATGTGGTTTGTTTTGTTGTTTTTTTTTTGTTTTTTTTTTTTTTCATTACTGACTGGGTTAGTGATGGGTATCTGATAGATGCTGTGACCTTACTAATGCCAGGGCATGATGCCAGGTGACATTACACAGCTGGTATCAACCCCATATATTACCCCCAATTCCCACTGCATTAGGGCAGTGGGATGAGCTGGCAAAGCGCTAGGATTGGAGCATCTAATAGATGCATCACTACTGGGCGGCTGCGGCCTACTATTTTTTGGCTGGGGAGTTTCCAATAACTGTGGACCTCCTTAGTCTGAGAATACCAGACCACAGCTGTCAGCTTTACCTTGGCTGGTGATCCAGTTTGGCAGAGCCTACATTTCCAGGACCACATGACAGCACCACAGGAGTTGCTTCCTTCACCCTCTACAGGGTCAGGGACACAAGAGGTTAAAAACCCCTCCCCTTTCCTATGTCTCCAGTGTTTTTCCTGTCCCTGTACAGGAAAAACGTAACAACTTACCGCGGGATGTACGGGGTCCAGGTGGATCGGGGGGGCCTCACTCTCCTTTCAGCCTGTCCAGACGCCAACCGGCCGACGGGTCCCTCAGCCACGCTGGTCGAGCTGGAGCTCCCGGCGCCAGCCGCTTCCCTCCCAAGGAGGGCTCTCTGCCTCCTGCCACAGCCTCGCAATACTTCCGGGAGGTGCGGGATGCAGAAGCGCACGCCGGCGTATGTGTGGACGCTGTACTTCCGGATTAGTGCGGCACCAGGAGATTGGCACAAATTTCGAATTCTGGAAATGGGGAGGCAGGACTGTGACCTGGAGGCACATTTACTCAGGTAATAAAAATCTAGAAGGGAGGGGGGTACATTGTTTCCCGTTAGGCTCCTCACACAGGCTGTCTGTTCGGCTATGGATGAGGGTGAGCGTTCAGACACAAAATCCCCTAAGGATGCCCAGGTCCTTGTAAGTGTCAGCCCGTCAGGGTTTCCTTTGCCCTGTGGATAGAAGAGGTGTATTGATTTGTCTGAGCCTTGTTTATTACAGGGTGGAAGTTCTTCTGTGGGCTCTGGCACCATCCCCAAAAAGAAATGTACCTCAAAGTCTAAACGCTGTGATGCAAAACTCCCAGACGCCTATATTAAAAAGCTCTGCGAGACCTGCATTACAAAGGTGACCTCTGAAGAACAAACTACCCTCCTGTCGGACATAAGGTCCCTGATACGGGAGGAAATTCAGGCTGTCATGACTAGCAAGGTTCCTCAGCCAGAACCCCCAGCGCCCTCTAAAAAGTGTCACGCCAAATGTTAGAGGTTTCCTTGGAGGAAGATGAGGTGTCCGGGAACTCAGACTCGCCAAGGGAGGATGAGATCCTGGGTTCGCTACTGGGGGAAGAGAGGAGTTACTTGTTCTTGGCGGGCGACACGGATGATCTACTCCGAGCCGTATGGAAAACTATGATGGTGGAGGATACGGAGAAGCCAAGAACCATACAGGACGAAATGTTCGGGGGACTCAAGTCTCAGCGCCACAGGGTCTTTCCGGTCAATCAACATGTGCGTGTGATGATACTGGATGAGGGGGAAGAGGCGGAAAAGAGATTAATAATTCCTTGAGACTTCAAAGCCCGGCTGCCATTTGATCCCGAGGACATCAAAGAATGGGAGGACGTTCCTAAGATTGATGGCCCAGTGGCGAAAGTCGCACGGAAAACATCTATCCCATTTGAGGAGTCCTCGAGTCTAAGGGACCCCATGGATTGAAAGGCTGATGGCCTCCTCTAAAAAAAGCTTGGGAGTCTTCAGCAGCCACCATGAAAGCCAACATAGCCGCCATGTCTGTGGCCAGGTCTATGTCTCGCTGGTTGTTGGACCTAGAGATTCAGGTTAGGGATAACGTCCCTAGGGACACCATCCTAGACTCCCTTCCTATGCTGAAATTCGCAACAGGATTCATGGCAGATGCTTCCGCTGAATCTGTGAGGTTTTCTGCCAGGAATGAGGCCCTTACTAATTCAGCCCACAGGGCCATATGGTTGAAAACTTGGTCAGGTGATGGAGCATCTAAAAATAAGATTTGCTCCATCCCCTTTTCGGGTGCCCGTGTGTTCAGACCGGCTCTAGACGAAATTCTAGAAAAGGCTTCCGATAAAAAGGGCGGATTCCTGGAGGTTAGACCTCTTCGTTTTATTCCCTCCCGGAGGTTTCGACCTGCTAGGCAGGACTATAAAGGCAGAGGTAAACTGCGACATGGGGTTTCCATAAGGGAGGAACAGATAGGCAGCCCCACTTCGACCTTTCGACCTCAGGAAGAAGCAGGATAGGTCCTGACGCCATCGTCAGGGGGAAGCTCAGTAACTACCTGGAAAGTTGGCAAAAGATAACTTCCAATCCGTGGGTCCTCCAGGTGGTAGAGGAAGGTCTAAAAATAGAATTTTCAGGGACCCCCCCCCCAAACAGGTTCATCCTGACGAAACCTCAGTCCAGGTCCCTTACCAACCGCCTGTGGTTGGATGTGGATACCTTACTGCACACCAGAGCAATCTGCCCGATTCCAGTCTCAGAAGAGTTCCTGGGCCACTATTCTTCCCTATTCTCCGTTGCCAAACCCTCCGGAGAATTCCGGAAAATAATAAATTTAAAGCCCCTCAATCTGTGGGTCTGATACAAAAGATTCTGGATGAAGTCAATAAAATCTACCATCCCTCTCCTCAACACACATACAGTCAAGGCCATGGTAGACCTGAAAAAGGCATCCCACCATATAGTCATTCACCCGCGATATCAGAATTACCTGAGATTTGCGTTAGAGAAGGATGGGATATTGTGTCATTTCAAGTTTTGGTGCCTTACATTCGGCCTCTCTTCTGCTCCCAGGGTGTTCACGAAGGTAATGTCGGAAGTTGTGGCACACCTCAGAAGATCCAACTTTTTTATTATACCTTACTTGGACGACCTCCGGCTGTTGGCAGATTCCCTGTAGGAGCTCTCCCAGACGATCACCACCACATTGACCTTGCTAAAATTTCTTGGCTGGATCATAAACAAACAAAAGTCCAATCTCACAGCGGAGACAAGGAATATATTTCTGGGAATCCTTCTGGACTCCGATGCTCGAACATCCTTCTTGCCAGCTCAAAAAGTCGAAGAAATCAGGTCCAAAATCCAAGCCTTCAGATGGAATAAAGTGTTCCACCAGAGATGTGATGAGTGTCCTGGTCATGATGACTTCATGCATACATTGTGTTCGATAGAGTAAATTTCACTCCAGGCCTCTCCAAAAACTGATCCTGTCTTACACTGTGGAATCCCGCTGGTACTTCCATTACAAGATCTCCTTGACTCCACACGTCCTTCAAGATCGAAGAGGGTGGATGTACAGGAGAAATCTTCGGGTGGGCATTCTGTGGGACAGTTCACCTTCCGTCACGCTCACGACCGATGCAAGTCGGACTGGCTGGGGGGCCCATGTGAACTCCCTTTACTTCCAGAGCAGATGGCCTCCGCATATGTCGGGCCAATCATCAAATTTCAGAGAACTGAAGACAGTCTGGCAGGCTCTGAAGACGGCTCATCATTTATTCCTGAATCAGCATGTTTGGTTACTCTCTGACAATGTTGCGGCAGTCGCCTTCCTTCGGCATCAGGGGGGCTCTCGACATCCCCCTCTGCAAGCCCTGGCATCAAAAATCTTTCAGTGGGCAGAAAAATCTGTTCTCTCTCTGTCTGCCGTTCATCTAAAAGGATCGAAAAACTATCTAGCGGACTTCATCAGCAGGCGCACAGTTAATCCCTCAGAATGGGACCTGAAGGACAATGTCTTTCAGGATCTGGTCAGGTGATGGGGCAGACCCAAGGTAGACTTGTTCGCGTCTAGAACAAATGGAAAGCTGAAGGTTTCGTTCTCCCTGAATCCACGGGATACTCCTGCTGCAGTCGACGCCATGGCCCAGCCCAGGAATGTGGGCCTGGTGTACGCCTTTCCACGGCTGCCGTTAATCCCCAGAGTGGTCCGGAAGATTCAACAAGATGGAGCCAAGGTGATCCTCCATAGCCCCCTTTTGACCCAAGAGAAGCTTGTTCTCTTTTGCTCAGAAACCTGGCAATTGCAGACCTGGTCCTGCTTCCCCTGATGGACAATCTCCTCAGCCAGGGCCCAGTTTTTCACCAAGACCTTGATATCCCCTACAACTGTCG
Source organism: Anomaloglossus baeobatrachus (assembly GCF_048569485.1). NCBI lineage: Eukaryota > Metazoa > Chordata > Amphibia > Anura > Aromobatidae > Anomaloglossus > Anomaloglossus baeobatrachus. Next base: position 148,369,196 of record NC_134359.1, on the reverse strand, counting down.
GCCTGGATTCTGAAGGGAGGTTCCTGAAAAAGAAGGGCTTGTCACTTGATGTCATCTCTACACTCCAGGCAAGTAGAAAGCAAATTACGAGGACATAATATAGGGAAAAATCTGGAAGAAATTCTGCTTGTTTTTAGGTGAAGAACCTGAAGACCGTTATAGTCCTAATAATATTCCAAAAATCTTTGGATTTTCTGCAACTGGGATGCCGCAAGGGTCTGAAGCCTAGCACTTTGAAGGTCTAAATCTCTGCACTCCGTGTCTTCTTTGACATACCACTGGCCTCCAATACATGAGTCGCTCGGTTCGTGAAGGGCATACAGCGGCTTCGACCTACAATCAGATCCACGGTGCCTCCCTGGGATCTGACATTGGTCCTCGATGGTCTTTGTGATTCTCCATTTGAGCCTTTATCTGACATTTCAATGGGAAATTTGTCCTTCAAGACAGTGTTTTTAGTGGCAATCACCATAGCTAAAAGAATTGGTGAATTACAAGCCTTATCTATCAGGGAGCCATACCTACGGATTTTGGATGACAGGACTGTCCTGAAGTTAAATCCAACTTTTCGTCCCAAAGTGGTGTCGTCTGCTAACCTGGAACAGGAAGTAGTTTTACCATCCTTTTGCCAAAACTACACGAACCAGAAAAAACAGCGTCTGCATTCTTTGGATGTGAAACGAACAGTACTGAGCTATTTAGAGGCAACCCGGAACTGGAGATTGGATTCAACCTTGTTCCTTCAGTTCAGGGGAAAAAAATCGGGGTAAAACCGCATTTAAGGCTATGCTATCTCGGTGGGTTACGTCAACCATAACCTCTACCTATCATTTGGCAGGGAAATCCCCGCCAGATCACCTTAGAGCCCACTCCACTAGATGCCTATCTACCACATGGGTGGAAAGAGCGGGGGCCTCTCTAGACCAGATCTGCAGGACAGCCATATGGTTAAGTCCAAACACTTTTTGTAGACACTACTAGTTGGATATACTGTCTCTTATCATCAGATTTCGTTCGGTAGGAAGGTGCTCCAAGCAGTGGTTCTCCCACCCCCACCCCCCTTACAAGGATAGAATAATTTGATACTCTCCTGTGGTGCTGTGATGTGGTCCTGGAAAACAAGAATTACAACCTACCGGTAATGTTTCTGGGATCCATCATGACAGCACCCTTATTTCCCTCCCTGATGTTCTTCTACTTAATGTGCAGTAACATTATATGTAGCTCTCAAGCATAACTATAATTGGTGTTCTACCCAATCTGGTGTGGTACTTGGGAAAAGCCACTGGAGAGGTGGGGAAGGGGGAGGGGTTTTTAACCTCTTGTGTTCCTGACCCTGTAGAGGGCGGAAGAAGCAACTCCTGTGGTGCTGTCATGATGGATCCTGGAAACATCACTATCGGTAGGTTGTAATTCTTAATTTTTTGATTTGAATTATTTAATTTAAAGTTAAACAGCGTGGGGTGCCCTCTATCTTAGATTACCAGCCAAGGTTGAGCTGCCAGCTGCGGTGTGCAGGCTGCTGCTGTCTGCTTCACTTAAACTGTGTACAAAACATTGGGGGGACCCCACGTCTGTTTTGGGGGGAAATAATTTGTAGCTAAAAACAAAACTAAACACTATTTAGTACCACATGAAAGGCACTAAAGGGTGCAAGATTACAAAATGCAGGGAGTAGACATTACATATGTCTTTCTATCTATTCAGCTATCTTTCTAGTTTTTGACTGTACATAACCCCTTTTTTTTTTTTTTTCGCAAGAAACCCAAAACGGACCGTATACAGAACGGAATGGATGCGGTTGACACACGGATGTGCATTGTTTAAAAAAAATTAGCCCTATGGCCTGAGCCATGGTTTACGCAGGGAGTCACCTTCACAAGGCCCTCCAATGGCAAATAAGCTGGAGTAGGGGTACTGTCCTGGTTTGTCCGCCACTGTACAATATGCATAGTATTTACAAAAATTAGCCCTATCGGCTGAGTCATGGTTGACGCAGAAAAGAAACTGCTTTATATGGGAAGGGGTGGACGTTAACAGCAGTAGTAAAAATGAACATTTTGGGGGAAACTAAATTCCTGGCTTGCTCTCATGGGAGGGATTAGAAACAGTGGAGAAATGCAGTCCTTGTTGAATTTAATTAGAGTAAGGTCCGCTTTACACGCTGCGATATCGTTACTAATATATCGCTAGGGAGCGTACCCTCCCCCATCGTTTGTGCGACACGTGCAAATCGCTGCCCGTGGCACACAAAATCGTGTGGACCCGTCACACTACTTACCTGCCTAGCGACATCGCTGTGACCGGCGAACCGCCTCCTTTCTAAGGGGGTGGTTCATTCGGCGTCACAGCGACGTCACTAAGCGGCCGTCCAATCAAAGCGGATGGGCGGAGATGAGTGGGACGTAACATCCCGTCCACCTCTTTCCTTCCTCATTGCGGGCGGCCGCAGGTAAGGTGAGGTTCCTCGTTCCTGTGGTGTCATACGTAACGATGTGTGCTGCCGCAGGAACAACGAACTACATCGTTACTGCAACAGCAACAATAATTGGGAAGAGGGAGGCATGTCACCGATGAGCGATTTTTCAACGTTTTTGCTACGATTCAAAATCGCTCATAGGTGTCACACACAATGACATTGCTAAAGCGGCCGGATGTGCGTCACAAATTCCGTGACCCCCAACGAGATCGCTTTAGCAATATCCTAGCGTGTAAAGCCACCCTTAGTCTGTCTGCAGTTCTGTGGAGAGATGTGTGCACCTATCAGTAATGATTGCCCCAGCAGAACTGAAAACACGCTCTGACCTCACACTAGCAGCCGGGCAGGCCAGCACCTCCAAGGCGTATAAGGAGAGGTCAGGCCAAGTATTCAGCTTGGACACCCAATAATTAAAGGGAACTAAAGCATCAGAAAGGATCCAAGTATGGTCACTTAAGTACTCCCCTTGACCATTTTGTGTAACTTCTCCCTCCTTGGAATGGTTACTGGACAGTTAGCCCTTGCTGAAGTCCTGGTTTATTGAAGATGGCCAATTTTGCACACATTTCCCCCCCCACCTCTATTGTACCTGGTGTTTGGTGCCTCTCCCCATTAATCTTTGGTGTTGAAAAAAGGCGGTACCTCTGCTGCCAGCATTGTCTGAGGGTGATCTTTTCTACATACAACGACCCTCTTGAAGGATTCCATTGTGCAACCCTTTGGTGACACCAAAATGAGAGAAGGAAATTTCCCCTTGTATCGTGGGTCCAGAAAGGTGGCCAACCAATTTCGGTTGTTGGATAAAATGTGTATCACGCAAGGATCTTGCCACAGACCGATGAACTGTTCCATGTGGGCCAAGCTGCAAACAGGCAAAGGTTCTGTGTCCCCACCAGGAGGAACAATACCCATCCTGTCTACAAGCTGACTCTCCTCCACCTCCCCCTCCCCAGCCCGTCCATGTTGGACAGACATGAAGCTGGGGTTGAGAGTCCCCTGGGTAGCATTGGGAGTCCCCTGGGTAGCATTGGGAGTCCCCTGGGTAGCATAGAAAAAGTAGTAGTCTTCCTCCTCACCCTCATCATCACCCAATCAGAATATTGGCTGAGCTGGGTAGTATCACTCATTGGGATATCTGGCTCCATAGCCATATGCTGGGCTCTCAAAGCTTCCTCTTTGAGATTATGCAGTGATTGTTTCAACAGACAGCAATGGGATGGTTAAGCTGATAATGGGCTGATCACCGCTTACGAGCTTGGTGCAGTACTCAAAGTTCTCAAGAACCTCAGAAATGTCAGCGTTCCACAAATACTCATCAGTTGTGTGGTGGCTGACTCTCAGTCTTACGGGCATGATAAAGCTGGTATTTAGCTAATGCCCTCTGCGGCTTCGTAATCCTCGACAATATAGAATGTAGAGTTCCACCATGTGGGCAGGTCGCACATGAGTCGGTGACTTGGCAAATTCAAATGCTTTGCAGCGCTGTAAAGGCCGCTTTACACGCTGCGATATCTGTACAAATATCGCTAGCATGCGTTCCCGCCCCCATCGGTTGTGCGACAGGGGCAAATCGCTGTCCGTGTCGCACATCATCGCCCGGACCCGTCACACTACTTACCTGCCTAGCGACGTCGCTGTGACCGGCGATCCACGTCCTTTCTAAGGGGCTCACAATCTAGAGTCCCTATCTGTATGTCCAATAAAAGCGGGGCAGTCCAATAGAAGCGGAGGGGCAGAGCTGAGCGGGACGTAACATCCCGCCCACCTCCTTCCTTCCGCATTGCGGCCGGCGGCAGGTAAGGAGAGGTTCCTCCGGCGTCACACGTAGCGATGTGTGCTGCCGCAGGAGCGACTAACTACTTCGTACCTGCAGCTCCAACGATATTCGAGAATGGACCCCCATGTCACCGATGAGCGATTTTGCATGTTTTTGCGAAGATGCAAAATCGCTCATAGGTGTCACATGCAATGGCATCGCTAATCCGATGGCATCGGCCGGATGTGCGTCACAAATTCCGTGATCCCAGCGACTTAGCATTAGCGATGTCGTAGCATGTAATGCCCGCTTAAGACCTGCAAAAGCGGTAGAGGAATGGCGGAAATGGGCACTAATACAGTGCACCTTCTCAAGTAGGTACAGCAAGTCAGGGTAGGTTATCATAAATTTCTGAACAACTAGGTTCAGCCGACCTTTAAAGCCGCCACTAGGTTACGTCCATTGTCGCAAGCGACCAGGCCGGGTTGGAGATGCAGCAGGGAGAGCCACTGATCGATCTGCTTTTTTATACCTTGCCACAGCTCTGCCGCAGTGTGTGGTTTGTTACCTAAACAGATCAACTTCAGCAAAGCATGTTGCCGCTTTGCCGATGCTCTGCTGCACAGCTCCCTTGGCAGTGATGGGGAGGGTAATTCAGCAGAAGAGGAGGAGGGGAGACAGGAAGTGGCGTATGGTGAGGCTTTAATGCTGGTAGAAGTTGGGCCCACTATTCTTGGCGTGGGTAGGATGTGTGATGTTACAGTTTCCGTCTTTGTCCCAGCCTCCACCAGGTTCAACCAGTGTGCCATGACAGATATATGACCACGTGTCTGTTGTTAGGTGGACCTTCCCAGTTACGGCATTGGTCATAGCACGGTTGAGATTGTGTAACACATGCTTGTGTAATGCGGGGACGGCACAACAGGCAAAATAGTGGTGGCTGGGAACACTGTACCGTGGGGAAGCCACAGCCAAGAGATCACGGAAACACTGTGTTCCCACAAGCCTAAACAACAACATCTCCATGGCTAGCAATTTGGCAATGTGCGAGTTTAGGTTTTGTGCCTGTGGGTGCGTTGTTTGTTAGTTACGCTTCCTTTCCAAGATCTCAGGCACGGACAACTGGACACTTCCCTGGGACAAGGGAGTGGATGTAGTTGTTTGCTGTGTCTGTGAAATCGCACCTTGTGGGTACGCTGTATGAACGCTTGCTTCCTAGACAGCAGATTGTAAAGGATTGCTCAGGCGACATAGCAGTGGTTTGACCTGCAGACACAAATTTGGAACTCTGGTGTTCTGCCCATATAGTCGGATGCTTGGCTGCCATGTGGTTCTGCATACTGGTGGTGCTCAGGTTGTCTTTGCCCTGGCCTCTGCGCAACTTAGTATGGCAGATGCTACAGATTACAATGTTTTTCTCTGAAGGACTTACTCTGTGTTGCTGTGCTGGCTATGCATGTTAATGGTCCAGGTCAGATCAGTGGACTCCTCATTGACCACCTCGTCTTCCATATCATCCTCCTTCCCAGTTTAGATTGTAGGTTGACCTGATGGCAACTGTGTCTCAACGTCATCAGTCGTAGGTCTTTAAATACTTCCCTATCAACACAAGCACATCCTCACGTCCCTCTTCAATGCTGCACGGCGAGAGGCCAGAGCCAACCAAAGAATACGTACAAAACAGATCCTCAGAGTGGCCAAGCATGGGGTCATATGTCTCCTGTGACTGATGATGGGGGAGGGGGGGGCGGGGAACAGGTTGAGGATTGGATGGGCCAGTCTTCTGTGTATCCACAGTTGACTGCGTGGCCATGGAAGATTGGTTGCTGCTTGACAAATGTGAAGAGGCCTTGTCTGCCATCCAAGATTTTTGCATCAAGCTTCTTCTGACGTGACAACACCACGTCCCTGTCCCTTAACTGCCTTTTTTTGTCATTTGGGGTTTTGCTGACATATATGCAGATGTTAATAGCCCAAGCCAAGCAAACTTTGACACCAAAAATATTGTGGAGAAAGTACAAGTGACTACTTCAGCACAAAATAGTAGTCATTCTTTTGTATTTGCAAAAGCCACTAGCAACATATTCTGATCAGGACGCCACAAGTCAGGCTGTGAAACCCTAAATATTGTGGAAAGAGGACCGGTGCTTTACTGTATCAGGCAGCACTGATTGCTAGAGTACTGCTTTTGTAATTATTTGCAAAAGCCACTAGCAGTAGCAGCATAATAATGTGGCTATTCTGGATGCCACAAGGCAGGCTGTGAACCCCTAAATATTGTGAAATCTGGTCCCGATTCCCTAGGTAATCCACTATCTATCCCTACCTGCTGTGACTTTGTTCAGGGCTATCAGCTCTTAAAAGAGCTATTGTATTCTGGTTTTTAGTTGGTAATATGGAGGTAGTGACACACACTGCTTTAAACACTGTCCTTGCTTGGAAATCTGTCCCTCTGTACGCTACACTGACCTACACTGACGGTAGTCCTGAAAAGTGCTTTTGTGTTAAGAGGCCTACACTCTCCCTATCATCTGCTTGCTCTATCTGGGATATGGGGAAGCTAATTTTATATGCATTCAGGACTCTACACTGGCCACTTTAGCTGCACTGGCCATTTTACAACATTGTCATTTTGTTACCATGTTATTTGACCTGATCTTTTTGATACAATAGGGTTAGGGTTTATGTGGGCTTATTTATCTATTTATTGTATGCACTTGCACTTTCTATTTTGTTAAAGATTGCCCCAATACCTTACCCTCATGATACGTGTATGTAGACCAGTCACATTTTGAACAACCTTTTTGACTCTTACTGCTGTCCTGTTGTGTATATCACATCCCTCTGTTTTATATCTCTTTTGCTGGTTGCACACAATAAAATGGTTCTATTTTTGCACTTTATGACTCTTTTCCTCCGATTTCTTGTACACTGATACAATACTGGCTCCAGACGCAATGTGTGCAAAATGGCGGGGGAAGGTCTTTTATAGACCCTATGATGCTGAGAGGCCAGCCAATCACAGTAATGCTACAACAAAGATGGCTGCGGCATTACTGTGATTGGTTAGGAAGCCCAGCATGTTTATTAGCTGCAAATCAGGCGCCAAAACGGCTGGCCAGGACTTCTGAATATAGCGAGGCGAATACACCATTGTTTGCAATATAACGAATAGCCCGAATACTGTACTGTTTAGCAAATAGTGACAAATACATTCGCTCATCACTACTCGTTTCTCCTCTCCAGCACGGAAGTTTGATGTGGCTACTGAACAGAAATATCAAAATGGCGGTTTTTGTTTTTTAACCCCTTCTGCCCCCAGGCACTTTCCGTTTTTGCGTTTGTTTTTTGCTCCCCTTCTTCCGAGAGCCGTAACTTTTTTATTTTTCCGTCAATCTTGCCATAGGAGGGCTTGTTTTTTGCGGGACGAGTTGTACTTTTAAATGAAACCATAAGTTTTACCATATAGTGTACTGGAAAACAGCAAAAAAATTCCAAGTGTGAAAAAACTGCAAAAAAGTGTGATGGCACAATAGTTTTTGGGATATTTTATTCACAGTGTTCACTATATGGTAAAACTGGTGTCATTGTGATGCCTGAGGTCGGTGCGAGTTTGCAGACCCCAAACATGTATAGATTTACTTGTATCTATGGGGTTAAAAAAAAATCACAAGTTTGTCCAATAAAAGTGGCACACGTTTACGCCATTTTCTGAAACCCATAGCGTTCTCATTTTTTGAGATCTATGGCTCAGTGACAGCTTATTTTTTGCGTCTCAGGCTGATGTTTTTAATGATACCATTTTTGCGCAGATGCTACGTTTTGATAGCCTGTTATTGCATCTTGCGCAAAACTTGTGGCGACCAAAAAACGTAATTTTGGCGTTTGGAATTTTTTTGCCGCTACACCGTTTACTGATCAGATTAATTGATTTTATAATTTGATCGGGCATTTCTGAACGCGGTGATACCAAATATATGTAGATTTTTTTTTTTTTTTTTTAACCCTTTAATTTTCAATGGGGCGAAAGGGGGGTGATTTGAACTTTTTAGGGTTGTTTTTTTTTTTAGTTGTTTCTTTTTTTTTTATTTTACTAGTGCCCCTAGGGGGCTATTGCAATCAGCAATCCGATCGCTCTGCCCTATCTGCTGATCACAGCTATACAGCTGTAAGCAGCAGATACGGTGCTTTACTTTCAATGCCGGCTGTATTCCGGCATTGAGAGGAAGTGAGTCATGTTAGCTAAAGGCGTCATCACATGACCCTGTGCTACCATGGCAACCACCGAAAGTCACGTGATCATGCACGTGACTTCCGGTGGGGGCGGCGGTAAGTGAAAATCCTGACCGCGCATATATAGATCTCACTGCCAGACTTTGGCAGTGAGATGTAAGGGGTTAAATGTTCCGGGTGGAAATTTGATTTCACTCGGAACATGTAGGCACACATGTCAGCTGTTAAAAACAGCTGATATGTGCGCTGATCGTTGCATCCTGCAGGGGGCGGGGCTTAACCTCACACGGATAGATCCGTCAAAGGTCGTGAAGGGGTTAAATATCTCAATTTTTCCCTAAATTTCCTTTAGCAGTAATGCATATCTATATTCTTACATTCATGGTTTTCATGTTTTAGCATTTCAGAGTGCAACTGTCTCCTTTTTTTTGTCATTTTGTCATGTTCAGTTATGCGTCTGTTCACATTGCAGTTTTGGGAGTGACGTTAGTCTTTTTGTTTTGATAAGACGTTAGCCAGGTCCGGACCTTTGTGTGACTATGTATGGTTGTCCACTAGGAATATCAAGTTGAAAGTTCCATCTTGGAAACTGGGCCTAGGTTCATCGGTTCGTATAAAGTGATCGCCGTCATTTACCGTATGCCCTTTCAGCTTGAGGTACCCCCTGCACTTAAAATACATAACGTTTTTCACAGTTTCTTACTCGAGAAGTTTGTTTTGTCTTTGGAGCCCACACTATTACCCCTGCCTCTAATTGTTGATCACAGTCTTGGAGTTTCAGGCGTCAAACGTCGATTCGCGTTTTTGTTTGCAGTTCTCTCCAAATGGTGCACTGGAGAATCCTCCAGTGTGGCCTGGGGAAAAAGACATGGGTACTGGCATCAGAAATGAACGCTAGTAGATTGATGTGTTCATTATATGCGTCTCATCCAGACAAATCAGGTCCTGAGGGTCCAGAGGATTCTGGTAGAAGAGGGTGGGGGATACTGCCATGGGTGTGTCCCTCTCTGTAGAGACCTCTGGAAAGTCTGGGACCAGAAGGTCACAACAGTTTATTTTGTGCAGGTCTGCAGCTTGTGTGTGAGCGTAGCTACGTTCTTGTGGGGCAGTAGGGTTTAAGGACTTTTCTGTCTAGCTATGCTTTGTAGCCTTAATATCCGGTGCAGCTCTTTGTAACCACTTTCCTTCACTATAAAAAGTCACATGTCTTGCCATCTGCTGGCAGTTATGGAATCTGCATTCTTATGCTAACCACTTTTGGAAGAAGCCAGTCTCTATAAGAGGATGAGGAGTAAGGTCAATTGCAGCTGTGGTGTTTAGCTGCATTAATGGAGCTTAGACTGTGGTTTGTGTTTTTTTTTGTTTTTTTTTTTTGTTCCCCCCCCCTTCCCCCCCGTTCTGTCTCCTAGTGTTGTATTATTGTAGTGGTGAGACTAGTGCTCCTGCTGTTCTTTTCACTAGCGAGTGAGCTCAGAGCAATCGAGGGCCTTGGCACGTGGTTGGCAACTTGGGAGAAGGAACCATATAGGTACCTTAGGGAGTGCAGGGATCAGCCTCACGTGAGTGTGAGGAGGTGAGGTGACCCCGCTGCTCTCCCCAAAGTTTTAGTGCCCGCAATTGTATCGTGTTGCGGCGCTTGCCGGGTGTTCCCTTATACCTGGCGGAACCCTGGGAGTCACTGCGTGACAGTGGCATAACCAAATTTTTTTTTTTTAAATTCTGTAGGAGTTTCAAAACTATAGCTAAGCAACCATGCATAGGTGTTTTTAACTCTTCTAGAAGTAAATTGGTTTTGCCAATAATGTCTGGGAACCTTTACAACCAAATGTCTTGGTATTTTTCATTTTTTTTTGGAGTAAGAATTACTGCACCACAATTGTGAAAAAAGTATACAGTTTTTATTACAAAAAATACAAAATACTGGAAATCACATGTGATTGCAGTTAGTGATTAGACATACATAGTTAAAATCCGGGATATAATCTAACTATCCTGTTCCCTGCACATAAATTAAGGGGTAGCCTGTCTCCCTCCCTGTGACCTTTTCTCTGTCTCATTTAATTGGATTTTAACTATGTATGTCTAATCACTAACTGCAATCACATGTGATTTCCAGTATTTTGTATTTTTTGTAATAATAAAAACTGTATACTTTTTTCACAATTGTGGTGCAGTAATTCTTACTCCAAAAAAACATGAAAAATACCCCCCTCATTCACAAGTTTTTGTATGTATTCTATGGGGTTCATGTACACTACCATCATTATGAGGTTCGCTGTACTTGGTCTTTGTTTTTCTAACCAAATGTCTGGGTTACCTTTACAACCAAAGACGTAAGAGTGTTTTGGTCAGCTCCATCCCGCAGGCTCCGGCCGCGATCCCGCGGTAATCTCGCATATCTTCTGATCTTATTAGCAGAGATGTGTAGCTAACAGGCGCAGATGGATCGGAGATCCACCCACGCCTGTTAACCCCTTAGATGGCGCTGTCAAATACTGACAGCGCAATTTAACTGGCCGCGGTGGCGATCGCACCATTCTTGGGCGCTTATGGTGTTGCCATGGAAGCGCGAGGTCAGCTGATGACCCTTGACACTACCATGACTCATTTCCTGTGAGAACCGACAGAACGCCTGCACTCACAGGAAAGCATTTTTGCTGATTAGAACGATGCTGCTCTGATCAGCAGAAATGCAGAGGCAATCGGACTGTGCAGTGATAGTCCCCTGGCAGACTAAAAAAAAAATTCCAAATGACAAAATTATGGGGTTTTTTTTTGGTCACCGCAAAATTTTTTAAAATGCAATAACAGGTGATCACAAGGTTGCATCTGCACAAAAATGGTATAATTGTAAAGTCAGCTCAAGACTGAAAATAAATAACTGAGCCACAGATCCTTAAAAGTGAGAATGCTATGGGTCTCCGAAAAAGGCGACAAACGCGCTATTTTTTTTTTTTTGACAAACTTTTAAAAACATTTTTACCCCTTAGGTAAAAGTATACATGTTTGACATCTACGAGCTCGTACTGATGTGAAGCGTCATATGGATATATCCGTTTTACCATATAGTGAACACAGTGAATAAAATACCCCCAAAACAATCATGCAATTGGACTTTTTATGCAATTTTACCGCACTTGGAATTTGTTTTCCCATTTGTCAGTACACTATATGGTAAAACTAAGGATTTCATTCAAAAGGACAACTCATCCGGCAAAAAATAAGCCCTCATATGGCAATATTGACAGAAAAATAAAAAAGTTATGGGTCTCGGAAGAAGCGGGGGAACGAAAAGGAAAAACGGAAAATCACCCAGTGGTGAAGAGGTTGAATGGGTTTTCAGATTTCAATAGGCCTCTAGCTTCAGATGCAGTTAAAAAACAAACTGTGCCTTACTCCCCCTTCCACGGTTCCAGAATTGAGTGTTTGCTGCTCCTAGTGTCTTATTTCCAGCAGCACTGATGTCACGTGGACAGTGCAGCAGCGGTTCTGACCCGCTAGTGCCACAGAGATCACTTATTGGCTCCAGTGTTGTCAATGTGATGTCAGTGCAGCAGGCAAGAAGACATGTGAGCAGCAGCTGTGACTTGGCACTGAACCATGGGAGAGGGAGGAAAGCAAAATGATTTTTGGATCAGGAAACTGTACCTGGAGACAGGGTTTTTCTGAAATATAAGAACACTCGAAGTCATTACATGTAATGTCATCAAACTATGGGTGGAAAAGATTTTCCTAAAAGATGATGTAGTCCTGTTGTTTACCAGGTAACAGCCCAAATTTTGTTCTACAGTGCTGTCCATGCAGGTCAATATATCGCCACCACTTCCTCTGAGTTTAAATGGTTTTTTAATAAACCGGTGAATGAGGGACTCTCTTGTTTTTGATTTTCTTATGTTTCTCATGTTTTCATTTCTGGACTGTCAGATTCCCTGGACTACGTCGGATTCTCCGGACTATGGCAGACCTACTTTTTTTTTTTTTTTTTAAATAAAGTCTTGAATAAGGATAGGGAAAGTGTTGGAGTATTTTTATTTTTTTCAATGAAGTTTTTTTGATTTTTTTTTTTTTTTTCTTCTTAAATTAAAGGGTTAGTCACTAACACCAGGGCTTGATGCCAGCTATGTTTTTGGACAATTCACAATTGATATTAAGCCCAAAAAACATTACCCCAATTGCCAAAGCAATCAGGAAGAGGTAAGGCCGTTGGAGCATCTCATGTAATGTTCCAATTCTGGGCAGCTGCAGGCTGGTATTTTTAGGCTGGGAAGGGCTCAATAACCATGGACCTTCCCAGCCTGATATATTCAACTCACAGCTGTCCATTTATCTCTGTCATCTTTGCACATCTATGACACATAAGTCATTAATATCTAGCATGCATTTCATTCTGGTACGTTGTACACTGTTTTTATCCGTGTGACATACGTCTTTTTTTTTTTTCATGTACCCATTGACTTCTATTTGCCCTTATTATCCGTTTGCTCAGAAAACAGACTTGTCTCCTTTTGGATCATACAAGAATTTCATGAGTATGCATGTTAACGTGTCTCCAGTTTGTGTGAAAACTGAGTCCACTCGTACTGAAAACACTGATGTGTGAAGGTGGCATAAGGCTGTGTTCAGATGGGGTATTTTCCTCTGTATAAGGACCGTGATGCCTGCACTGACTGCAGGTCTACCAGCCTCATTTGTGTCTTGGAAGATTTAGATTAGGGTCAGGAAACCCATTGTCAGTTTGGACATTGTGGTTCATATACTGTATGTATCATGAAAAACACTGTCTGAACCCAGCTGTACATTAAAAATAAAATGGAGCCACACTGAAAGTTATCTGTAATCCGGTTTCTCAGCACAAGATGCATATCTTGTGAAATACATCTTAGAACTGTACATGCTTTAAAGGGAATGTCAAAGTGTTCTATAATTCTTACATAAAATTTGAGTAATATTAAAGCACCACTCCAGCACTTTTTATATATATATATATATATATATATATATATATATATATATATATTGCACTGTCTTGAGTGGTGCTTTAAATCTAAGTCCCCTAACCTGTGTGTGATATACTTGTCTTCCGGTGGTTTCATCTTTCTCAGGTGTCACTCCGGTCCCGGTCTCCTGTGATTTGTGACCTGCTAACAGCTCCAGTGTTGCATGGAGCAGCTGGAGGTCACAACTCAATACATCGCTACGAGAGCCTCGTTCTGGCCTCATTCTGGCTCTCGTAGATATGCATTGAGCCCTTGTGAGGTTAATTTCTGACTTCTGTCTAGTTAGAAGTTACTGACACAAGATCGTATCGCGAGAACAGAGTTGTGTCCGTAAAAGGTGAAGTTGCTGGATGTTGAGTATATGACGGTAAAGGGGGCTTAGTTGTAAAGCGCCACTCCCATGTTGGGAAAAAAAAACCTCCTGGAGTGGTACTTTAATCCTCTTCAAATATAGGGTAATTGTGATTATATAACATAACATGAACATTTTAACCAGTTTTTTTTTTTTTATATTCCCCTCTTTCACAGAACAAAAATGAATGTGGGTGTAGCACACAGTGAGGTAAACCCAAATACGAGGGTAATGAACAGTCGTGGGATGTGGCTGACGTACGCCCTGGGAGTTGGCATGCTGCATATCGTACTCCTCAGCATTCCCTTCTTTAGTGTTCCAGTCGCTTGGACTTTGACTAATGTCATCCACAACTTGGTAAGTTCTTGATACAGTTGTATAGATCATTTCTGTTAGGCCTAAGCCATACGGCGAGAAAATCTGTGCGAGTGAAGTAAGATAAAACATTGCATTCCACTTGGACCAATATTACCCTGTGTGTCAGTGCACATGAGCGATTATTTTCTCAGCCCTAATCGGACCGAGAAAACCATCGCAGCATGATGCGATTGTAATGCGAGACTCTCTCGCACCCATTCAAGTGTATGGGGCGAGAGAAAAATCGCACTGCACTCGCAGTACACCGGTGTACCCGCGAGTGCAGTGTGAGAATCGCAATAGCCGGCTACGGAGGAGAAAGGGAGAGAAATCCTTCCCTCCCCTCTGCAGCACCGGCCCTCCCCTCCTCAGTGCCGGCCTGCCCCCCCCGCAGCTGAGGTCCGCTCGCACAGTCGGACCTCAGTCGCAGGGATACTAGCATGACACTCGGCTCTGCTGTACTGCCTGTGTGAGCCGAGTGTCATGCGAGCATCGCACTAGTGCCCCGTGTGGCCCCGGCCTTAGGGTTATCTGGCAGACGACCCCCTCCAAGTCATACAGTGGGTACGAAAAGTATTCAGACCTCTTTAAATTTTTCCCTCTTTGTTTCATTGCAAGCATTTGGTAAATTCAAAAAAGTTGATATTTTTTCTCAATGTACACTCTTCATCCCATCTTGACAGAAAAAAAAACAGAAATGTAGACATTTTTGCAAATTTACTAAACAAGAAAAACTGAAATATCACATGGTCATAAATATTCAGACCTTTGCTCAGACACTCATATTTAAGTCACATGCTGTCCATTTACTTGTGATCCTCCTTGAGATGGTTCTACTCCTTCATTGGAGTCCAGCTGTGTTTAATCTGATAGGACTTGATTTGGAAAGGCATACACCTGTGTATATAAGTCCTCACAGTGCATGTCAGATCCAATGAGAATCATGGGGTGAAAGGAACTGCCCAAGGAGCGCATAGACAATATTGTGGCAAAGCACCGATCTGGCCAAGGTTACAAAATAATTTCTGCAGTACTCATGGTTCCTAAGAGCATAGTGGCCTCCATAATGCTTAAAGGGAACCAATCACCAGGATGTCTGTATATAAGCTAAAGCAAGTGCTGTACTGGCGCTATCAGGCAGATTCTCTACATACCATTAGTGGTCAGCTCGGATGTATAGGTTTTCAAATCTAAGAAAGTTTATAAATTCAGCAGCTTCTTGATTGACAATTGCACCAGAGCAGATAATAACCGGGCGGGTATTCCTGCCCCCCCCCCCTGCCTGTTCCTCCCTCTCTCTGTTGTCTATGATAATTTCACTATTCATTAAGCTGGCGTCTGAGTTGGCACCTGTGCATAGCGCTTACCTCCGACACCATCTTTGTGAATATTGTTTTACCTTTGCTATTCTATTCTTCCGATTGAGGGCGGCACATGCGCCCTCACATCTTCTGCTCTCTTGTGACCGTGGGAGCGTGTGCGGTCACAACAGAAGGGGAGAACAGCTGATTGGAGGACACCGTGCCGCCCTGAGACTCCTGCCAGCGCCAGGTTGAAAAAGACAGAAGACCAGGACTGTTGATGGGTGAGAGATGGGGGAAGAGAGTAATAAAGATGGAGTCCCTATTTCTAATAAATACAAGTAATGTCTTCTTTTTTTGTTTTTTATTTTATTTTATATAAAGGCTTTTGCCAAAAAGAAACTAAAAAAAAAACAAACAAAAAACGTGGGCTTTGCCATATTTTTGTACGCTAGCCAGGTACAGCAAGCAGGGACGGGTTGCCCCCAGCTGTCTATTTGTACCCTGCTGGGAACCAAAAATATAGGGAAGCCCTTTATTTTTAATTATTTCATGAATTTCATGAAATAATGTAAAAAAAAAAAAAAAAAACATGGGCTTTGCTCAATTTTTGTGTCTAGCCAGGCACAACTAGGCGGCTTTGGACAGGAATCTGCAGCGCTGGGTAGCCCAAGCTTTCTGCTACCCCCCCTCCCCCCGGCGGCAAATTGCAGTCCGTAGCCGCCCCAGAAAATGGCGCTTTCGTAGAAGCGCCATCTTCTGGCACTGTATCCAACTCTCCAGCGGCCCTGGGTAATAAGGGGTTAATACCAACTTTGTTTTACCAGGTGGTATTAAGCCAGAGATTCTTAATGTCAGGCCAAGTTTGGCCTGGCCATTAAGAATCTCCAATAAAGGGTTAAAAAAAAAAAAGACATCACACAGAAAAAAAATATTTTTATTAGAAATAAATACAGACCCACTTGGGGACTCCATCTTTATTAATCCCTCTCACCCCTCCACGATCCTGGTCTTCTGTCTTCTTTCTTTTGTCTTCTTCAACCTGGCGCTGGCAGGTGTCTTGAGGCGGCACGGTATCCTCCGATCAGCTGTTCTCCTCTTCTGTTGTGACCACGCGCGGTCACAAGAGAGCAGAGAATGCGAGGAAGCATGCATCGCCCTTTCAGTCACAAGAATATAATAATCTGGAAACGCAGGCTTCAGAAAGACGGCGCTGGAGATGAGCGCTATGCGCAGGCGCCAACTCCGACGCCAACTTACTGAATAGAAAAATTAGCATAGAGAGAGAGGGAGGAACAGGCAGCGTGGGGTGGGGGGGGGGATCCATGTGCATAACCCACGCTGCTGTTTGCTGTGGTGAAATTTTCACTCAAAAAGCTGACATTTTTAAACTTCTCTTTCTTGGATTTGAAAGCCTAAACATCTGAGCTGACCACTAATGGTATGTAGATTATCTGCCTGATAGTGCCAGTATAGCACTGGTTTTAGGCTGTATACAAAATTCCTGGTGATTGGTTCCCTTTAAACGGAAGAAGTTTGGGACCATCAGAACTCTTCCTAGACCTGGCTGTCCAGCCAAACTGAGCAACCATGGGAGAAGAGCCTTGGTGATAGTGATAAAGAAGAACCCCAAGATCACTGTGGCTGAGCTCCAGAGATGAAGTAAGGAGATGGGAGAAAGTTTCACATAGTCAACTATCACTGAAGCCCTCCACCAGTCAGGCCTTTATGGGAGAGTGGACAGACAAAAGCCTCTCCTCAGTGCAAGACATATGAAAGCCTGCATAGAGTTTGCAAAAAAAAAAAAACACATGAAGGACTCCCAGACTATGAGAAATAAGATTCTCTGGTCTGATGAGACGAAGATAGAATTACCACCAAAACGTTCTAAGCGGTATGTATGGAGAAAACCAGGCACTGCTCATCACCTGCCGAATACAATCCCAACAGTGAAACATGGTTGTGGCAGCAGCATACTATGGGGCTGTTTTTCAGCTGCAGGGACAGGACGACTAGTTGTAATTGAAGGAAAGATGAATGCAACCAAGTAAAGAGAGATCCTGGAAGAAAACCTTTTCTAGAGTTGACCTCAGACTTGGCGAAAGGTTCACCTTCCAACAAGATAATGACCCTAAGCACTCAGCTAAAATAACAAAGGAGTGGCTTCAGAAAAACTCTGACCTTTCTTGACTGACCCAGCCAGAGCCCTGACCTAAACTCAATTGAGCATCTCTGGAGAGACCTGATAATTGCTGTACACCAACGTTCACCATCCAACCTGCAAGGAAAAATGGCAGAGGATCCCCAAATCCATGTGTGAAAAACTTGTTGCATCGTTCTCAAGAAGACTCATGGCTGTACTAGCTCAAAAGGTTGTTTACACAATACTGAGCAAAGGGTCTGAATACTTATGGCCATGTTTTTCTTATTTAATAAATTTGCAAACATGTCTACATTTCTGTTTTTCTGTCAAGATGGGGTGCAGAATGTACATTATTGAAGAAAAAAAAAAGAACTTTTTAGAATTTACCAAATGCCTGTAATGAAACAGAGTGAAAAATTTAAAGGGGTCTGAATACTTTCTGTACCCACTGTATGCTTTGTATGAACCTAATTTACACCTGTACATAGATGTATTTATTATGAAATCCTTCATTTTCCCTTTCGCCCATGACAGCACCACCTGAGAGGTTCCGCCCACATCAGGACAGGAAACCCACTGATAAAAAGGCGGTACCTCTCCTCCACATCAGTTTGGTTTCCTGTCCTGATGGGACAACCCACGGATTCTCCCAGGTTTGACCCGGTGGGGAAGTTTGGTTCTTACCGAAAGCCGGCATTTGGGCCTGGATGCACCTCCCCAGGGCTTCGGCTGTCTGCGGTGGTGGGGCGCGGGCCTGGAGCGGGTGCTCGGCTCTGCGTCGCCCCAGGCTATGTGATCCTCACACGGAGCCCGCGAGACGGGCGCCCTGCTGACGGAACGCCGGGTTGAAGAGGAAGTGACGCGGCACCCGGAAGTTCATCACCTGTGCATGTGCAAGGTGTTCCAAGATGGCGGCGCCCAGTGAACGGATTTCGGGCGGGAAATTTGAACCAGGGAGGTATGAGGAGTCACCTTCCCTGCATTCTGGTGAGTATGGCTTCTCCCCTATTCAGGATGGAAGACAACTCTCCTCCAGAGCAGGATGTGCTGGAACAGCATACGGATTCCCAGGGCAGCAAGGGGAGCGCTCCTCCGGCAGGGCTAGTCCCTCCAGTCCGGCAAGTCGACATTCCAGGGGATCTGAGAAATCCAAATCTGGAAGTCATAAACTGCCTCCGAAACCGGTACCAGATCCGCTATCTTGGGGGGTGAGTGTCTGCTGCAGCATTTCATTGTCTATTGATCATATATGCAGGGCCGCCACTTGGTCCTCTTCCTCTACCTTTTTCTGTCACTATAGACTTGACTTTTCCTCCACGGCCGACCCTTCTTGGTAGGCGAGTATTACAGGCGGTGGTCCCTCCCTAAGGTGATTGGTCTCTAGAATCTCTCAGGTGGTGCTGTCATGGGCGAAAGGGAAAAATCTTAATTACTTACCGGTAATGGGATTTTCAGAAGCCCATGACAGCACCCTTAGTTCCCCCCCCCATTCACTGGTTATGGGCACCCTTCGGGGAGTGTTAGAGTTAATGGTGTATTCCTTTGGTGGTGGTGTGATTTAACATTTTTTGTTTGTGTTTTGCTGGTCCTTTCTGGCTCTGTAAACCTACTGATGTGGAGGAGAGGTACCGCCTTTTTATCAGTGGGTTTCCTGTCCTGATGTGGGCGGAACCTATCTCTCAGGTGGTGCTGTCATGGGCTTCTGAAAATCCCATTAACGGTAAGTAATTAAGATTCTTCTCACCAAGCATTGTCTAGCTACTTGTCATTTTTTGTGTGCTTCCCTGGTGACCCTTTTTGAGTTCTTCTTTAAGTTAGTTTTGCTGCAGGTGTTACATAGTTAATATCCATTTATATTAACTTTTATTAATTAAGCAATTTGAGCTTTTTTGCACGTGCACTTTTTTGTGGTATTGTACCCAATATTTCTGCCTGTTATAATACACTCCTTTATCATTTTTTCCTGCTACCACTAGTACTTTTAAGCATAAATACCTTTTTATTTATTATCAGTAGCTGTGTACACACAAATAAAATATGATTGTATGCATTTTCCCATTAGAATATTTTTGCCCTGCCCCACTTTAACTGCATTTTACTGTTATCCCCACACCTTTTTTTAACTATAATGGTATGTAGTTTATTTATTGCTAATTAGATATGAGTGAACCTGTTCAGAAAAGGTTCGGCTTGGGCTCGGATACCCAAACACTTTTCTCAAAAGTTGGCAATGTTCAATTTTGTTCAGTAAGTATTGGTATGGCTGTGATTGGACAGGGAAATCACTGTAAAAAAAAGGAAGCAAAATGGTTAAAGCAGGACATACTGAGTCTCCCGTTGGCTGTAACACTATTTCCAGGGCCGCTCATTATTCCTTATGAATATTCACTGCTTCCCGCGCCCACAGGCATTCTTGCATCTCTGATTGGCTGCAGTCAGACTGCGTCCCACAGTCTCTTACAGCGTCTGTGATTGCTTGGAATCACATGCTGTCTGTGTCCCTATTGTCGTGTAAAAATAAATAAATAAAAAATGGCGTAGGGTCCTCCCGTATATTGATACCCAGCGTAGATGAAGCGGAAGCTAAGGGCCGCTGCCCCAGCTGTGTGCGCGATATCTTGACTGTGTATCAAAATAAGAGGGACCTCATGCGGTTTTTAAAAATTACTTAAATAATTTTTTTTAAAAAAGTTCCCCTGTAATAAGGGGTTAATGACAGCTCACATCTGTCATCAAGCCCTGGATTAGTGATGGGTAAGGGTTAATGAAACCTCCACTAATCTTATAAGCTAAAAAAAATTAAAACACAAGCAGCAAAAAAAAATAAAAATAAAAAAAAACATCCTCTTTTACCAATGTATGTTGTGTTGATGTGTACTAATGTTCACCAGCCAGAGCCCTTACCTAAACCCAATTGAGCATCTCTGGAGAGACCTGATAATGGCTATCCACCAACGTTCACCATCCAACCTGACGGAACTGGAGAGGATCTGCAAGGAAGAATGGCAGAGGATCCCCAAATCCAGGTGTGAAAAAGTTGTTGCATCATTCCCAAGATGAATGGGAGTAATTTCCTTTACTCTTCACAAATATTTATACTTTGTCTAGGAAATTGACACAAAAAGTATATTTCCGTTTATGATTGTAACATCAAACAAATGTGGAAAAGTTCACGGAGTATAAATACTTTTTAAGGCACTTCGTATGTATCTATGTATATTTGTGTCTCTAGATAGATGGCAATTTGTGTGTGAATAGAGATGTGTGTTACGATGCTACTCCCTTGGCTGCTGCACGTGGTAGTGACAGGAACGCTATTCATTTAATCAGTCCATCTGGTTTATTTAAGTTCACATAAACTGTTCTTCCTAAGGAAATGTAAAGCAAACCTTACTCCGGCATAAAAGAACATAACAAAAAAAAGTCTGTTATGACTGCAGAATCACCTGCTCAGGATAAGACATGTTTACCTTTACGCAAGTGTGCCACTGGAGATGTGGCAGCCTCCACACACAGACCATGTGTGAGACCGCCTTCATTTGTACACATATACCACACCGATCGGTGGATGAATGTGAGCAGCCAGACCGACCCATCTATTTTGCTGCCCGCAAACTCTGGCCCTAATGCACCCTAAGAGCTCACTTTGTACTAAATGTACTCGAACTTGCACCCGGGTTTACATTAGAGACTAACCACCTCTGCAACACATGCCTCCAAAACCCTACATGTCCAGTTGAAAGCTTACATACCTACATACTTCTCCCCTCTGCCTAAAGCTGTGGGGGTTGGCTCCTTCCACTACCATACAAGTAATCTCGAAAGTGCATTTGCATTACCATGCAGCTTTCCGGCTCTGTTAAACATGAAAGCTGAAATCTTGAAAGGCTAAAAACGAGCTGGTAATTTGATTATTCTTCCCCTTTTTCTCACTCATCCACCTGAGTGGGGCATGGTCTGATACTACCTTTTGGGCTGAAGGTTTAGATTAATATCAGAACATGTCAACTGCCCACCCCCAATATATTTGTTTTAATCAATGATTGACACTTTGGCTTTATCATTGGAGTAGTGGACCTTAGTTCTACAATAGCTGTTGTAGCATCTGTGTGAATCTAGCTGAGGATTAAAATATCTTTCTTATCCTTATACTTGAGGGCAAGCAGCTCTCCACTGCGAACAGGTCCTGACTGCCCCTTTTTGAACTTTTCATTGACCAATAATTATGGAAACCCTTGATTGTTTTTACAAATGGTCACATCTGGCAAATGCTACATCAAGGGGCAAAGCATACTCCAGTTCATTAGTACTAGGGATATCGCTTGTACTGAGCATTTTTACTTACTTAAAGAAGTTTCTCCAGTAGCGCCATTTGCCTTTCTTATACTGGTCTTTGTTGTTTTTGAGTGATTGCTCAGAAATGAGCAGCCATTCTGGACTAGACAGAATGATTGACCATTTCTGAGCTATCATTATCACTTTAACTAAAGCCCTCAAAATAATCTCCATCTGACATCAGAACATAAAAGGGCGTACTCCTCCTCTGTAGTACAAAACTGATGTGCCATTTTATTACTTTAATATTTTTTTATATATAATGTATATGTTATATTTTAGTATATAAATCTGCTCCTATCAATTTATGTATATACTAGCTGTAGAACCCGGCATTGCCCGGAATAGTAACTAAGGCCGGGGCCAAACGGGGCACTAGTGCGATCCTCGCATGACACTCGGCTTACGCTGGCAGCACAGCGGGAGCCGAGTGTCATGCAAGTGTAACTGCTTTTGAGGTCCGATCATGCGATCGGACCTCAGCAGCGGGGGGTGGGCCGGCACTCAGGAGGGGCGCGCTGGCGCTGCGGAGGGGAGGGCGGGATTTATCTCCCTCTCTCCTCCGTAGCCGGCTATTGCCATTCTCGACCTGCACTCGCGGTACACCGGAATACTGCAAGTGCAGTGCGGTTTTTCTCTCGCCCCATAGACTTGAATGGTTCTTTATTCGATTAGGGCTGACAAAATAATCGATCGTGGGGGCTGACACAGGCTAATATTGGTCCGAGTGGAATGCGATGTTTTATCGCATTCCACTCACACCGATTTTCATGCCGTGTGTCTCTGAAGTTTCTCACTCTCTGTGTCCCTCTCTGCTTGCTCTCCCCTCTCTCCCCTCTCTGCGCCCGCACTCCCCTCTCTGCGCCCGTACTCCCCTCTCTGCGCCCGCACTCCCCTCTGTCTCTGTGCCCGCTCTCCACCGAAATCATATTAACTTGCACATAAGGGGTCTTATGCTAAGAATGTCCTTTATTGCCTATAGCAACCAATCGAAGCTCCTGGACCTGTAACAAAATAGAAGCATACCTGTGATTGGTTGCTGTAGGCCACCTGATAAATATCCAGGCTAACTATCAAAATAGCCCATATATTGCCTTACAAAACCTCACACAATTAGTATACAGGTAAGGTCATATGACTTGCATCAGCCTCTACACAGACTCTACTACAGACTCACACACTAAAAATGTCCTTCATTGCCTATAGCAACCTGAGCTCCTTGACCTGTAACAAAATAGAAGCAGACCTGTGATTGGCTACTATAGGCCACCTGATAAATATCAAGAGTAACCGTCAAAACGGACAATATATTACCTCAAACATCCAAAGTGTGTGTGTGTGTGTGTGTGTGTGTGTTTTGTCTTGCTGTGTGTGCGCAATAGATATCCAAAAGAAAAAAGGCACTCACCGGAGATGCTGTGCATAAGGTAGTTTATTCTCACTTCGGGTTACATGTGAAGGCTTGTGAGGGAGGGGGGGGGGGACTTATTATTATTTATTATTAATTATTATTATTATTTATTTATGGAGCACCATTGATACCATGGTGCTGTACATGAGAAGGGGGTTACATACAGAATACATACACAAGTTACAATAGACAGAGGGAGGGAAGAGGGCCCTGCCCTTGCGGACTTACATTCTAAAGGATTTTGGGTAGGAGACAGTAGGTGGGGTGTGGGTGGGGTGGCAGCTCCGCACGGTGGTGGAGCGGCAGCTCCGCACGGTGCTCCTCACATAGCACAGTGAACGACGGCTGTTTTGCACCTGTACACGGCGCTTCAACGAGTCCATAAGTACTGACGTCATTTCCCACGATTTAAAGCATCAAGCTTATTAACTGACGTTACACATATTTAAAACCGTTAAAAACAATAACCAGAAAGTAACCAGTATATTACGTGGGCCATATGTAATATTAATGTACAGAATGTTACAACATTACTCCTTATTACAACTATATTCTAAAATGGGTATTTCACATAAAAACAATAAGATCATTTTTCTCATTAAAACCAAAGGAGCCTGTGGCATTATATTTTATTATATTATTGCGTCTTTTTGCAATACTAATTTATGGATATCTCCTCCTTCTGCCATATTCTCTTTCCAACCCAGCAAATTTCAACACACTACAGTCTGCCTTATGCACCTCTCTCACGAGTGATCATTCTAGTTGCTCCTATACCAGTCCCTATAGAGTTGCGGTGCTCTCTGAAGCGTATGAATAACGACCTAATTGTTTTCCCTATATAGTATTTTCTACATGGGAAAAAAACGACATACACCACCATCTTGGTTTTACATGTAATCAGTTGTTTTGTTATATGCCAACTGTACCCCATTTTTATATCCTTACCTGTGAGGTGATACCTGCAAAATGAGCAATTTCCACATTTGTGGTTGCCTGTAGAACTAAATTTGTGTAGCCATTTTTAGGTGGTGCATATCGTTTTTTTACCAAGATCTCTCCCAAATTTCTACACCTTCTATACACCACTATAGGTTTTTGTTTCACTATTTCTTCTAAATCTCTGTCCCTTTAAATCAAATGCCAATTTTTGTTGATTACTGAATGAATCGTGTTTTCTAACTGGCCATATCTGAAACTAAATACGAGTCTCTGGGGTTTTTTCCTCTTTCTTTTCTACCTTTCTGTTGATTAACAGAGAGCACCACTATGTGTGCACGACCGCATGCTTCTTTGTTTCCATTTGGATAGCCCCGCTCTAAAAACGTGCCGTCAACTCTGCTGTTTATTCCTGTAGCCTAACGGGATCACTAGTTATTCTATTCAGACGCGTAAATTGACTGAAAGGAATCAATTTCTTTGTGCGATGCATGTGCACTATGATGTTTACTGAGGTAGATTTCCTAAACAGCTCTTGTTCCATTTTTTCCTTCCCTGGCTATCAACTTTCCGTCAAGAAATTCGATGATTTCAGCTTCAAACACATGGGTAAAATACATATTAAACTCATTGATTGTATTTAGGGAAGATATAAACTCTTCAAATATGCTTTCTGACCCGTCCCAAATAATTAGGATGTTATCCACATACCGTAGAAATAACTGTTAAAAAAATGGATTGTTGATATTTTACACTAGATCATTCGCCATACGCTCTAAGAAAATATTAGCGAAAGTACAGTACATACCAAAAGTTTGGACACCCCTTCTCATTCAAAGAGTTTTCTTTATTGTCAGGACTCTGAAAATTGTAGATTCTCATTGAAGGCATCAAAATTATGAATTAACACATGTGGAATGAAATACTTAACCAAACAGTGTGAAACAACTGAAAATATATCTTATATTCTAGGTTCTTCAAAGTAGCCTCCTTTTGCTCTGATTACTACTTTGCACACTCTTGGCATTTTCTTGATGAGCTTCAAGAGGAAGTCACCGGAAATGGTTCTCACTTCACAGGTGTGCCCTGTCAGGTTTAATAAGTGGGATTTCTTGCCTTATAAATGGGGTTGGGACCATCAGTCGTGTTGTGCAGACGTCTGGTGGATACACAGCTGATAGTCCTACTGAATAGACTGTAGGAATTTGTATTATGGCAAGAAAAAAGCAGCTACAGTGCTGGCCAAAAGTATTGGCACCCCTGCAATTCTGTCAGATAATACTGAAAATGATTGCAATCACAAATTCTTTGGTATTATTATCTTTTTTTTTTGCTTGCAATGAAAAAACACAAGAGACTGAAACAAAAATCAAATCATTGATCATTTCACACAAAACTCCAAAAATGGGCCAGACAAAAGTATTGGCACGCTTAGCCTAATACTTGGTTGCACAACCTTTATCCAAAATAACTGCAAACAACCGCTTCCGGTAACCATCAATGAGTTTCTTACAATGCTCTGCAGGAATTTTAGACCATTATTCTTTGGCAAACAGCTCCAGGTGCCTGAGATTTGAAGGGTGCCTTCTCCAAACTGACATTTTGAGATCTCTCCACAGGTGTTCTATGGGATTCAGGTCTGGACTCCTTGCTGGCCACTTTAGTAGTCTCCAGTGCTTTCTCTGAAACCATTTTCAAGTGCTTTTTGAAGTGTGTTTTGGGTCATTGCACTGCTGGAAGACCCATGACCTCTGAGGGAGACCCAGCTTTCTCACACTGGGCCCTACATTATGCTGGAAAATTTGTTGGTAGTCTTCAGACATCATAATGCCATACACACGGTCAAGCAGTCCAGTGCCAGAGGCAGCAAAGCAACCCCAAAACATCAGGAAACCTCCGCCATGTTTGACTGTAGGGACCATGTTCTTTTCTTTGAAGTACTTTTTTTTTTTTTCCTCCTGTAAACTCTATGTTGATGGCTTTTCCCAAAAAGCTCTACTTCTGTCTCATCTGACCAGAGAACATTCTTCCAAAACGTTTTAGGCTTTCTCAGGTAAGTTTTGGCAAACTCCAGCCTGGCTTTTTTATGTCTCGGGGTAAGAAGTGGGGTCTTCCTGGGTATCCTACCATACACTCCCTTTTCATTCAGACGCCGACGGATAGTACGGGTTGACAC
>NC_134359.1:146225217-146295217 GCF_048569485.1 Anomaloglossus baeobatrachus | reverse complement strand
CCAGCATCAGCCTTTTCTGTCCCCAGCATCAGCCTCTCTCCTCCCAGCCTCCCCCAGCCTCAGCCTCCCCCAGCCTCAGCCTCCCCCAGCCTCAGCCTCCCCCAGCCTCAGCCTCCCCCAGCCTCAGCCTCCCCCAGCCTCAGCCTCTCTCCTCCCAGCATCAGCATGCCGTGCTCCTCTGCCGACACTCACACACCCGATCGCATACACTGACACACACACACACACCCGATCGCATACACTCACACACACCCGATCGCATACACTCACACACACCCGATCGCATACACTCACACACACCCGATCGCATACACTCACACACACCCGATCGCATACACTCACGCACACACACATTGACGATATTGCACATACGCGCTCACACTCACAACATCCGGAGATACCACATGCTTCTGGCCATGTGATCCTCCGGCAGGTCCTGGAAGCTCACAGCACAGTATCGCCGCCGAGAAGCAAGCGATATCCCAGGATGTTGTGAGTATGTGGATGCGATCTGATGTGTGTGTGAGGTGTGAGAGTGAGTGTGATCTGATGTGTGTGTGTGTGTGTGTATGTGTGTGTGTGTGTGTGTATGTGTATGTGTGTGTGTGTGTGCGTGCTGTTATGTGTGTGCGTATGTTCCGCCGCTGCAGGACCTTGATGTGTGGATGCGATGTGATGTGTGTGTGAGGTGTGTGTGAGAGTGAGTGTGATCTGATATGTGTGTGTGCGCGTGTGTGTATTTTCCGCCGCTGCAGGACCTTGATGCGCTGGTAACTATGCTACCATGGTTACCAGCGTATCTCGTCCCCCGCTCGCACGGGAGCCCACGCCAGCATACGCCGGCCAGCCCCAGCAATGCGAGGGTATGTGTCGGCTGGTTTGGCGGCGTACGCTGATGTGGGCTCCCAGGGGTACAGTACTCACCTGGTAGTCGTGGCTCCGTGACCGTGTCGGTTCGGGGAATGCATGGGGGGGGGCCAGAGCTAGCGTGCATTGCGTGAGGGGGGCGGGGCGTGGCCGAGTTGCCAATGCCTGCAGGGTGCCGGGGCGAGAGGCCGGCCAATCCGTGTGTGGGCGCAGCCTGGGCGAGCGGCCAATCCGTGCGGGGGGGCCATGGCGAGCCCAGCGGCCAATCAGCTTTGTATCACCGTAAGGACACAATTTTGGAGCAAGACAGACAGACAGACAGACAGAATGAGGCAATTTTAGATATATATATATATATATATATATCTCTAACATAATGATGTAGAACCGACGTAATTATATTAGTCCAGCCCTCTAAAACATCCCAATTTCTTATGCGGCCCCATGGAAAAATTAATTGCCCACCCCTGATCTAGCTGATGGCTTTGTATATAAGCCTAAGGCCGAGGCCTCACAATGGGGATGGGGGAAAGCAACAAAAACGCTACATGTGAACATAGCATAAGGGAACAAAAAAGGAATGCACAGCATATAATAATAATAATAATAATAATAATAATGAGATTAAGCAAGGTGAGGGTTCACAATGCCTACAAAACAGCAGAACAACACTATGAAAAAGCGTAGGCACACAGGGGCACACAGCTCACAGAAATAGCAAAGTATAATAATATTTATTCATTTACATAGCGCCATTATTTCCACAGCGCTTTACATACATTGGCAACTCTGTCCCCATTGGGGCTCAAAATCAAAAGTCCATATCAATATGTTTTTAGAGTGTGAGAGGAAACTGAGAACCCGGGGGACATCCACGCAAACACGAGGAAAACATACACACTCCTTGCAGTTGTTGTCCTTGGTGGGATTTGAACCAAAGACCCCAGCACTGCAAGACTGCAGTGCAATATATATATAAAGTTTATTGTGCAACATTAAAAACTCCTAAAACCAACATGAAAATCCATCATGCTAAAATAGGAAACCACCTGGTGGGCAAAATGAGAATACATGCAGACATCATTGTTTTAACACTTATTCTCAATGAAAGAGGGGCAAATAAGAAAATATATGTCAAATCAAAATTACCCTTGAAAACAATTTTTTATTTAGGTATTATTAAAATCCCAACCAGGTGAACAATTCAGTGAATATATACCGTACTTTTCATTTTATAAGACGCACCGGATTATAACATGCACCCCAAATTTAGAGATAAAAAAAAAGGTAAAAAAAAAAAAAAAAAATGGGGTCAGTCTTATAGTCCGGTGTTGTCTTACCAGAGGGGGGCAGCAGTGGTGACGCGGGGTCACAGGAGGCAGAGGTTGTGCTGGCAGCGGCGGCAGGTCCGTCGTGGCAGTGGCGGTCAGTGGTGGCAGTGGCGGGTCAGTGGCGGTAGCGGGGACGGGTCAGTAGTGACAGTGGCGGTGACAGGTCAGTGGTGGCAGTGTCCGCGACGGGTCAGAGGTGGCAGTGGCAGCGACGGGTCAGTGGTGGAGCAGGCTGGTGCGGTGAGTGTCCCAGTCTGTCCGCGGTCCCGGTTCAAGTGATGGCGCCCGGAGCGGCGCATGCGCAGATGGATCTCTCATCCAAGGGCTCCATCTGCGCACGCGCTGACTCCCGGCGCCATCATTTAAAACCGGGACCGCGGACACAGTGGGACATCCGCCGCACAGCCACCGCAGTCTGCACAGCCGCCCGCACGCACAGAGTGGCAGCCAGCAGGCCACCCTTCTGCAAAGAGAAGCAGCTGGCCGCCGGGACAGAGAGGCAACTGGCACGTAGCCACAGGCATCAGGCCGCCCGCATACACGCAGCCACGGGCACCTGGTCACCCGCACGCACCCGGCTGACCGAACACAGAGCCGCATAGACAGCCCAACCGGTAAGGTATAATTGGATTTTAAGACACACCCCTCATTTTCCTCCCACATTTTTGGGAGGAAAGTGCGTCTTATGATTAATCTGTTTTTATTGAGTTTTCACAAATCAAGCAAACAACAATATAATAGAGAGTAAGAAAGTAGTAGTGGGGAATGAGAAAAGATTAGAGGGAACGATCTCAAGTATGGTCCCTCTCCGGGTCATAGTATCATAGAGTCTCCCTTCAACCTTAAAAACTAAGTCCATCTAGTTCAACCCGTAGCCTAACATGTTGATCCAGAGGAAGGCAAAAAAAAACCCAATGTGGCAAACAAGTTCCAATGGGGAAAAAATTTCCTTCCTGACTCCACATCCGGCAATCAGACTAGTTCCCTGGATCAATACCCTGTCATAAAATCTAATATACATAACTGGTAATATTAAATTTTTCAAGAAAAGGCATCCAGGCTCTGCTTAAATGTTAGTAGTGAATCACTCATTACAACATCATGCGGCAGAGAGTTCCATAGTCTCACTGCTCGTACAGTAAAGAATCCTCGTCTGTGATTATGATTAAACCTTCTTTCCTCAAGACGTAGCGGATGCCCCCGTGTTCCAGTCGCAGGCCTAGGTGTAAAAAGATCTTTGGAAAGGTCTCTGTACTGTCCCCTCATATATTTATACATTGTGATTAGATCCCCCCTAAGCCTTCGTTTTTCCAAACTAAATAACCCCAAGTTTAATAACCTGTCTTGGTATTGCAGCCCACCCATTCCTCTAATAATCTTGATCGCTCTTCTCTGCACCCTCTCCAGTTCAGCTATGACCTTCTTATATATCGGTGACCAGAATTGTACACAGTATTCTAAGTGCGGTCGCACTAGTGACTTGTACAGAAGTAGAACTATATTTTTTTCATGAACACTTATACCTCTTTTAATACATCCCATTATTTTATTAGCCCTGGCAGGAGCTGCCTGACACTGTCCACTAAAGTGAAGTTTACCATCCACCCATACAGCCAAGTCTTTTTCTGTGTCTGTTTTACCCAGTGTTCTACAATTAAGTACATAATCATAAATGTTATTTCCTCTACCCAAGTGCATGACCTTACATTTATCTACATTAAACTTCAATTGCCACTTCTCAGCCTAATCCTCCAATTTACATAAATCTCCCTGTAATATAAAATTATCCTCCTCTGTATTGATTACCCTGCAGAGTTTAGTATCATCTGCAAATATTGAAATTCTACTCCGCATGCCCCCAACAAGGTCATTTATAAATATGTTGAAAAGAAGCGGGCCCAATACTGACCCCTGTGGTACCCCACTATGAACTGAGACCCAGTCCGAGTACGTACCATTAATAACCACCCTTTGTTTCCTATCACTGAGCCAGTTTTTAACCCAGTTACACATATTTTCCCCTATCCCCATTATTCTCATTTTATGTACCAACCTTTTGTGTGGCACCGTATCAAAAGCTTTTGAAAAGTCCATATACACAACATCCACTGCATTTCCCTGGTCCAGGCTTGAACTTACCTCTTCATAGAAGCTGATCAAATTAGTTTGACAGGATCGATCCCTCATAAACCCATGTTGATACTCTGTCATAAGGTTATTTTTCTTGAGATACTCCAGTATAGCATCTCTCAAGAAACCCTCAAGGATTTTACCAACCATAGAGGTTAAACTTACCGGCCTATAATTTCCCGGCTCAGTTTTTGTCCCCTTTTTGAATATTGGCACCACATTTGCTATGCGCCAGTCCTGCGGTACCGACCCTGATATTAAGGAATCTGAGAAGATTAAAAATAATGGTCTATCACAGAACTCAATTCCTGTAGTACTCTGGGGTGTATGCCATCCGGGCCCGGAGATTTGTCAACCTTAGTGATTTCAAGACGGCGGCGTACTTCCTGCTGGGTTAAGCAGGTAATATTCAAGGGTGAATTTATGGTATCACTGGTCATGTCATCTGCCATGGCATTTTCTTGTATAAAAACCGTAGAAAAAAAGTCATTCAGCAGGTTGGCTTTACCCTCATCCCCTTCCACCATTTCACCAAGACTATTTTTAAGGGGGCCAACACTATCGCTTTTCAGTTTTTTACTGTTTATGTAGTTAAAGAATATTTTAGGATTATTTTTACTTTCTCTCGCAATGAGTCTCTCTGTCTCAAACTTGGCTAACTTAATTTGCTTTTTACATATTTTATTTAATTTTCTATAATTATATAATGCCTCATCACTACCTACCCTCTTTAATTCTTTTAAGGCTTTCTGTTTTTCTTTTATTGCTTCCCTTACAGCTCTATTTAGCCATAGGGGTTTCCTCCTATTTCTAGCATGTTTGTTCCCATAGGGTATATTTTCTGCACAAGCCCTATTCAGGATGCTCATAAAAGTCTCCCATTTGCTTTGTGTACTTTTATTACTTAGTACATCATACCAGTTTATTGCACTAAGATCATCTCTCAACCGTTTAAAATTTGCTTTCCTGAAGTTTAGTGTCCTTGTAGCCCCTCTACTAGACATCTTACTAAAGAATACATGAAAACTTATTTTGTGATCACTATTCCCCAAGTAACCCCCAACTTGTATATTTGATATGCGGTCTGGCCTATTGGTTAGTACAAGGTCTAGTAGTGCTCCCCCTCTTGTGGGGTCCTGTACCATTTGTGAAAGGTAATTATCTTTCATTGTTATCAAAAATCTATTTCCTTTGCTGGAACTGCAAGTTTCTGTTCCCCAATTTATATCAGGATAGTTAAAGTCCCCCATAATAATTAACTCTCCGAGACTCGCTGCTTTATCAATTTGCTTTATGAGGAGATTCTCTACCTCTTCCATAATATTCGGCGTCTTATAAACACACCCCTATTAGTATTTTATTATTCATTCTCCCCCCCCCTTATCTCCACCCATAGGGACTCTACATTCTCAGTACTCTCACATATGTTGTCACGCAGGATGGGTTTTAAGGATGATTTTACATATAGACACACACCTCCCCCTCGCTTATTTGTATGGTCATTTCTGAATAGGCTATAACCCTGTAAATTAACAGCCCAATCATAGCTCTCATCCAGCCATGTCTCTGATATCCCCACTATAACATAATTTTCTTCCAACAATATTAATTCTAATTCCTCCACCTTATTTGTGAGGCTTCGGGCATTAGTGTACATGCACGTTACGTATAACTCTGTACCTGTATTCCTGCTTACTGTATTAACTGTCCTAACCCTTTCCCCCGTACCACCCCCAATTTCATTACTTGTGCCCTGGTCACTATCTGCACTACATTCCCCTTCTATAAAGTGAATACCCTCGCCCCCCATTCCTAGTTTAAACACTCCTCCAACCTTCTAGCCAAGGGTCCAACGATCAGATATACTCAATTACATACATTGACTTAAATGCCAATCACAATCTTATCATTTACTCTACATTAACAATGCTCCCTATATGGCCAATTCCATAATACTTCTAGTCCCAAATCCTTTTACTTTCGGGTGCGATTCAGATAAATTTAATCTGTTTTCTATTCTCCGACCCCTTAGTTTGTCTTATGAGGAGATTATTTTTGTTTGGATGTTACATATCATCTTACATATATACGGTGAAGGGATGATTATGAAAAGCAGTTGGAAAAGGATGGGGGAAGAAAGAATCTACTATCATTGGACCACTCTTGGTCCGGAATTCAAGCGTAATCAATTACAATCTTACATCGAGTTACTACTCCAAGACTTTTCCTTAACTATAAAACTAACAACCGCGCCCTGTTTAGGAGAGAGAGGGGAGAACAAAAAATACAAAAACCCACCCCTCTTCTCTAGGCCCTTTGTTCATATGACCATTTACTGTCAGGCGCATATCCGTAAATGTTATTCTATTTTCCAATTTTTCGGTCTGGGGAGGATCCTGAGCGTAGCTCCATCGTTAACATTATGCCCTATACCTGACTAGGATGAAGGAGAGGAAAAAAAGTAGTAAGTATGTAAGTAGGGAGCAAGTGTTGCGCCCGAGGGGTAACATAATGAAGTCCCAGAGGGGATTGGGGTACAGAAGATGGTTGTGATGTGAAAGGGGAATAAGAAAATGCACTAGTGGAAGAGAGCGATATAGAAGGAGAGAGAGGAAAAAGGAGAGAGAGAGAGAGAGAGAGAGAGAGAAATTTGTGGTTTGGGAGGGAGGGGCAATGGGAGAAGGGGCGATGGGGGGGGGAGAAGAAGATGGGGGGGGAGGAAGGTGATGATAGGTGCGACACATCGGAGCCCTTGAACCCTCCTTTACTGAACCAATAACCTCGAGAAATACTGAGTTTCTTTGAACATAATCCAAGATTGCCAAGTCCGGACATGGACGTCAGTAGTATCATTAGCTATCGCAGATAGTTCTTCCATGAGGGCTATATCTGAGAATTCCTTAAACCAATCCTCAACGGGTGGCGTCTCCGTCCTTCACCAGTATCTGGGAATTACTGATCTAGCTGCAGTCAGGCAAAACCTTAGGAGATCTCTTTTTTGCGCCCCAATGGAGCCTGGTAACGTGGAAAGAAATGCCACCCGGGGGGTAGGTTGAACCTGGGTTCCTGTAATCTTCGTATACGCCCCGAATACTGCATCCCAGAAGTGTTTAATTTTGTCGCACTCCCACCAGATGTGGGACATTGTCCCCCTTTCAATTCCGCAACACCAGCACCTGTCCAGTACCTAAGGGAATAGTTTGTGAATTTTGGATGGGTAAAGGTACCACGGAGCCAGAATCTTGTAATTCTTTTGCTGAGCATACCCTGCCACCGGCATTTTATGAGTGAAGCGGAAAACTTTGTTTGTCCCCCTTTGAGAAAGTAGTTCCCAACTCCTTTTCCCCATGCCCGGACATAGTCCGGGCCCGGGAGGTTGGGTTGTCAATTAAGGTGATTATAGATCACTGAGATCAAGTGGGGGGGGG
This sequence comes from Anomaloglossus baeobatrachus, assembly GCF_048569485.1. NCBI lineage: Eukaryota > Metazoa > Chordata > Amphibia > Anura > Aromobatidae > Anomaloglossus > Anomaloglossus baeobatrachus. Next base: position 146,287,461 of record NC_134359.1, on the reverse strand, counting down.
GGGGGTGTGTGGCGATCCCCTGAGAAACAAACCCTCAAATGGTGTAGGCGACACCGGATAAGATTGCTGACCCCCCCCGCCCTCCATCTCCACCTCCCAAAAAGGACCGCAACTGTCCGTACTGCAACCATGAAAGTTTCATGGGGGGATCCCTAGCCTCCAACTGCTCCCGCGTGGGGACATGTGTGTCCTGTAATAAACGTACCACTCGAACGTCAGAATTTTGGTGCCAACGAAGAAACCTCTGTCCCGTTCACTGGAGGGAACTCCGGATTGTTGAATATGGGGGTAAATGGACTAAAAGGCTTAGTTAGCCAGCCCACTTTTTGCTCTCCGTCTGTCCCACAGCGTCAATGTTGCCTTCACCAATATCCCTGCAGACTCGATGTGTATCTTTTCCCGGTTCCCTACCCATGGAAGGTTCCTCAGAGGTATCTGTGCGCAGTTTTGCTCCAGGCCAACTCACTGTTGTGTGTCTACCTGGAAGTGCCAGTCAAACAATCTGACCAACACCGAGGCTTGGTGGTAAAGTTGTAGGTTTGGCAAACCCCCCCTCTTGCTTGTGTCTAGTAAGGGTTAAAAATTTTATTCTGGGTTTTGCTTGTTTCCATATGAATTTTATAAGAGCACATTTCATGGTTTTGAAGAAGCTCATTGGTGGGTTGATAGGGACAGCCTGAAAAACATAAGAATCTTGGGAGAATGTCCATTCCAAACCAAGATAGAGGCTTTTCATTATATGTGTTCAAATCCCTAAGGGCCTTGTCTAATAGGGTTTGGTAGTTTAATGTGTTTAGTAAGGTCGGAAGGTATATGAATTCCCAGGTACTTTAAAATGTGCGCCTGCCACTTAAATGGGAAGTTGATTTGGGATCTTTGAAGTTCTGACGCTGGCAAGGAATTGTTTAGGGCTTCCGTTTTTTTGTAGTTGACTTTGAAATTACTAAGATCCCCGTAACGTTCAAATTCCATCATAAGTGAGGGGCAAGTGATATGGGGCTCTGAGATATATAGCAGTAAGTCATCTGCGTAGAGGGCCGCTTTGTACTGTCTCCCTCCCAGGCTCAGACCTCGCACACTGGGGTTTCTCCTGATAGCCTCTGCCAAATGTTCCATGACAATGACATATATCAATGGGGATATTGGGCAACCCTGTCTGGTACCTTTGTGGATCTGGAATGGGGTCAAGACAGAACAATTTGCTTTAATCCGTGCCGTGGGGCCGGTGTAAAGGGCCATTATTTTAGCTAAAAAGCCACCCTCAGTCCAATCTGCTTAAGAGCTGCCTCCATAAAACCCCAGTGTACGCGGTCAAACGCCTTCTCGGCATCTATTGATAACAAGCCCAAACAGAGGACATGCCCCCGCCCTGGCAACTAGCGATATAGTCTTGCACACATTATCCCTCGCCTCGCGTCCATGTACAAATCCTACCTGATCCAAATGTATTATATCTGGAAGTAGCGGTGTCAGTCTATTGGCTAACAGTTTTGCAAAGATTTTGATGTCTACATTAATCAACGAAATTGGGCGATAATTCAAGACCATCGAGGGGTCTTTCTCTGGTTTGGGTATCACAACTATGTGGGCCTCCAACGATTGTGGGGCAAACCCATTGATATATGTAACCGAATTAAACACCTTTGTGATGAAGGGCGTAAGTTTGTCCCTAAACGTTTTATAAAATAATGGGGAAAACCCATCCGGGCCAGGGTTTTTTCACTGGGTGTATTATTAATGGCTTCCTCTACCTCCGCCTCAGTGAAGTGTTCCTCGAGCTGTGCTGTTATGTCGTCATCCAATACCGGGAGAGCTGTGTCCGTACTGTATTCCTCTACCCGCCTTTGAAATTCCTGGGGGTCCAGGTCCGAAAATTTCCCCTTTATGTTGTATAAGTTGGAGTAGAATGTTTTCATGATGTCTAAGATTTCTATAGGGTTGTGTACCTCTGTCCCATTTGGTTGCCGTAGTCGGGGGATGAAATGAGTGTGTGCGGGGATGAAGGAGGCGGGACATTGGACGACCACATTTATCCAAGTAATTGTACAGGGTCCTCGAATTAATTTTTGAACCTAAGAAAATTGAGATTTAAAATGGATTTTAGGTCATCTATGCATTTAGTGAGTTCTATCAGTGTTTCTGAGGATGGAATGCTCTTGTGTTAAGTTTCTAGTGCTTGAATTTGGGCCAGGAGTTCTGTCACCCTAGCCTCTTTGATGCGTGAACCCTGTTTTATAAAAGTGCCCCTCAGAACACAATTCAGGGCCTCCCACTTAATGGGGTATGGTGTGCTGTCTGAAGCATGCACTGAGAGGAATGAGTCTATGAATTCCCGAATGTCCTCCACACACGTGGGGTCACGAATCAAAGTATCGTTAAGCCTCCACCTCCAGGTCTGCTCAGGCCTGTCCAGAGGGGACAATTTAAGAAAAATTGGTGTGTGGTCTGACCACACAAAAGTTGCCAATGAAGGGGCTAGGTTGCCACGTGAGAGCGTGGTGACTTATTAGAAAAAAGTCAATTCTACTGTAAGAGTTGTGGGGATTTGAGAAAAATGCGTAATCTTTTCCCTGGGGATTCATTATCCTCCATATATCTACCAACTGCAGTCCATGTATTTCTCTTTTCAAAGCCCGTAGGGATCCCTCCGGGACAGCGCTCCTCCCCGATGTGGTGTCCACCCTCGTGTTCAGTGTCAGATTGAAGTCACTTCCCACCACCACCACCCCCTCAGCGAACCCAAATAAGGTCCTCAGGAAAGAACCGAATGCTTTTGCTTGGTTCTGGCTCGGCGAGTACCATCCCGCTATCGTGTAAAGAGTTGAGCTGATTCTAATTTTCAGCATAATGAATCTGCCATTGGGGTCTATGAGTCCACCACCGAGTGTCTCAGGTTTTTATGGATCGCTAAGGAAACCCCCCCTTGAAGGTGATTCCGAGTTGGAGCTGTGGAACCGTTCAGTAAAGTACCTATCTTTAATATTAGGAATGTGGCCCGTTTTAAAGTTTGTTTCCTCTAGGATCAGCACCTGGATCTTTTGTTTATGCATGTCGTAAAGTACTTGTGATCGCTTCTGCGGGATGTTGAAGCCTCGAATGTTAATGGATCCGAAATTTAGAGACGTCATGTTCTCCTGTCGCTGTCAATTCTATGCAGGGCCTGTGTGTCTTCTAGTGTGTGTTGGGGACTAGGGAAAAAGGGAGGAAGGGGAGAGGGAGAGAGGATAAAAAAAAAAAAGGGGAGGGGAAGAGGAGGAGAATTGATAGGTGAGTAAAGGAAAAAAGCTCGAAGAGTATTTAAGGAATCGGGAAGAACAGAGTTTTGAGATAGAGAGTAATAGGGCACTCTCTTAGGGAGGAGCCCCACCAGAATCAGAAGGTATGGGGAGAGTAGTTTTCCTACTATACCGCGTCCAGCGAGGTAATACTCCCCTTGCGGGTAGCGAGCTTTCCACCGAGGAGATCTCCCCCCCAGACCCACAGAACCATAATCTGAAACTCAAAACATAATCAAACGTTATCTTATAAGCACTAATCTGAGTAATGTTATAGCATGTAAATTTTAAACTGTAGAAATGAGCACCTTGCATGGAGAAGAGATTATCTCCCATATTCCCCCTCCCACCTGTCCCCCCTCCAATCTTTTTCAATTGACAACTGTCCGCCTTCATAAAGCCGGACTTGACTGTCCCTGTAGAGGTCTTCTTAGATAATACGACTGTCACCTCCTCCTTGACCTCTGCCTCCAACAGGAGAGTCTTGCCGGTTGCTCTGGGGGGGGGGGGGAATATAAGGAGTGTCCATGTAACCAATGCCTGCAAGTACATGGGTAATAACGTCTCGGCACACAACACCAAGATCACTGATCGTCCTCCCTCCTTCTGGGACCTCGCCTCCTCTGGGGAAGCGGAGGCGCAAGATGTGGGGGTCCCTTCCCCATGAAGCCTGAGGGTAGCTGAGGCCAATCCGTGACCTCCACTGGCGGCAGACGTAGAGCAGCAGTAAAGGCGTCGATTCCTCTAGGATGGCTGAGGGTGTGGACTCGTCCTTCTTGAAGGACCCTTAAACGGAATGGGAAACCCCACGTGTATGGCATGTTATGCCGCCGAAGAACTTCCAAAAGAGGTCTCGGCGCCTTTCTTTTTTGCAAAGTCCATCTTGAGAGGTCTGGGAGTATCTGAATTTGTTTATCTTGGTGGCGTATGATTCCAGAGACACAAGCCCATGACATTATGGCATCTTTTAACTGGTAGCGATGGACTCTGCAGATCACATCTCTAGGGTAAGCCGGATCCATTGATTTGGGACCTAAGGCTCTATGGACGCGGTCTAGCTCAAGATTGGTATCCAGGGGGACCTTTAAAATTGAATTGAATAAGTGATGTGTTTTATCCAGCTCAACCAGTTCAATAGACTCTGGGAATCCCCATATCCTTATGTTGTTGCACCGCCCTCTATTTTCTGCATCATCCATTTGATCAGCCAGATAGTGCAGTTGGTAAGAATGTATTGACAGGTCAGAGGAGTGGGTGTTCATCGTCTGTGACAGAGATGTCGTAGATGTCGTAGTTGCCTCCACGGCGGTCACTCTCTCCCCCAAGTGCTGTACATCATCTCTCAGCCACCAGTTCAGCTTTATATGCATTTTCTAATTGGGCAAGATAATGCTCCATATCCAACCTTGATGGCATGTTTTTGATTCTGTTGCTTAAGTCCCGGAGATCTGTAAGGGCTGCCTCCCTCAGAGACCGGAGGCCTTCATTCCCCTGCTGCATCGCCTGTTCCAGGACTCCCTGCGAGGAGTCTGCATCTCCCTGGGGAGAGCCCATATAGTGATAGTGGGATCCCTTCCCCCGTTCAGAATTCCCCGTCCTCTGAGACAGAACTTTTTGTTGCAATTCAAAAGCCGGGATTACCTCTTTATATGGTGGATAAGCGGACTGGAGGTTCTCCATCTGCTCTGCCATGGGGGGTGGCGTCTGCACCTGCCTTTCAGCGCCACTGTGTTCTTGTGGGTCCTGCCAGGGTCCATCAGCCTGTTTTATAGTGGTAGCTGGCATTGTCACTTTCTCTGGTGACTGTCTGCTGCATACCCTGGGCGCCGCTCATCTCTCCACTCCGCGCCTGAGGCCCTCCCTCAGTCTCTGCCTGTGCTGCAGGCTCTGGCGCTTCTTCTTTCCCCACTGTGGCGCTATCTTGGCCTCGCGGTTGAGGGTCCCGAACCAACCCCTCCTCCCGTGACCTGTGTCTAGATCGTTGCCTGCTCGCCTCCCCCAGGTTCCGCCGCTCCTCCGCTGACGCCTGCAAGGCCGGGAGTAGCTGTCAGCGGGTCCCTCTCCTCCGTCCCGCTGCCTGTCTGAGATGCCATTACAGGTCCGGGTCCACGCTGGTCTGCAGTGCCTGCTCCTGACTGACATGAAGCGAGAGATGTCCTGGGATAGGGGCTCCGCGGTGCCCGTTGTGCCTGCAGGTGCTCCCTTCTTTCTTGCACCCATGGATGAGTTTCTGGGTGCTGTGGTACTCTGGAAAGTTGTGCTTCTGTCGGCCTGGGCTGGGAGCTAAGCAGACATCAGGCCACACCCCCAAAAGTCTTCTAATCTGAAAAATACGGTCAGTGCACAGGAAAGGGAGAAGATAATACTAACCCTGTGCCGGTCACTCCCTCTTGTACCCTACCTGTCAGCGGAGGTCGGGACCCTGGATAACGTAATGGCGCCCCCGCTGACCATAGACTTGCCCTGCCTATCCCTGTATAACACTGCCGAATAAAGTGCAGTGCCTGATAAAGTGTTGCAGTGATAAAATAAAGTGCACAGTGCTTATATTGATTTATCAAATCGGCAAGTACAGGGTAGGTAAAATTAGAGGGTGGTACTCCCATTCCAACCAAATTGTCAAATTATATTATAGGTCTGGAGCCTCTCATGGACATGAACACCTCAACGCGTTTCCCCTTTTTGGTTCCTTAGGTTGATGAAAATGCCCTATTCTGTGGGCGAATCGCCATGAAATACGTATATGCCATAAACATAATTCTTAGTATTTTCTAGTAATAAAAAAACATATTACTAATACTACTCACTCAGCAGTCAAACTCTATAGGAGATAGTTACCAGCATACTGACCAGAGATGAATCCAGCTCCCAGCACAATGGCTGTATGTCAGATGCATGTGATAGCCAGGGCTGTGGAGTCCGAGTCGGAGTCGTGGAGTCGGAGCTCATTTTTGTGGAGTCAGAGTCTGTATAAAATGCACCGAATCAGACTCCTAAATTATATAATAAATTGGGGACAGTAGTGCAATGCAGAATGTGCTGAATATTTTTTCATAGGAATTTGGGAAAGTTATGAAATGTCCTATGAATGGCTGTTCTATTCCTGATCTAAGGCTACATTCACACAGCGTTTTTGCTGCGTTTGAGGATACGTTTGTCAGCTGCAAAAGCAGATCAGCTTTTTAAAAAACCGCATCACCTGAAAGGTTTTTGAGCTCAAATAATGCTTTCAATAGCAAAAGCAGATTAGAATACCGCCACAAACTGACATACTCATTCTTTGTGAGGATCTGTTTTTGAGCACAAAAACGGATCCTCACAAAACGATGTGTCTGAATGTCTTATCTTGAAAACCATTGCCTTTGCTGGGATACCCAAAGTCACTGCATTTCACTGAATTATTTTGCCATCAATGTTCGATAGGTTTGTGACAAGAAAGAAATTGTTAGCAAGACACTGGCAGTAAAAGATACTAAAGCTCATCACACCAGCCAGTTTCTCCAGGCCTTAGTGGAAAAAGTTCTGCAAGATTACAAACTCAGAAAAGAACAGGTTCTTGCTATTGTAACGGACAATGCTTCAAACATGATAAGTACAATTAAACTGATGAATGAGAGTAATGAACAACACCTAGAAGAAAATTCAGGATTCAATATATGTGAGCTGGAGCCACAGTGCTGTTCATGTAACTGAGGAACAAACAGATTACAACAGAAGAACAGCAAAATGATACTTTAGGCTTAGATGATCTTGTTGAAGCTGCTTCAAAACACTTTCATATAATCACATGCGCTGTGTTGTGCACACGCTGCAGCTAGCAATAAGAGATAGTCTGCAAGAGGGACCCCGATTTCAAACATCCAGCTTTTCGCCGGTTTGGCGGATGCGGCACACTCCAGTACAGTGTATACAGTACAATGGCAGCGCGACAAACGCCAGTCACATGCTGTCATGTAACCCGGAAGTTGCGGCGCTGCCACTGTACTGTATTGTACTTTACTGGCGTGCGCCACGTCTGCCAAACCGTCAAAAAGCCGGATGTGTGAAACTGGGCGGACATGCTGGAAATCTGATTGGAAAAGTGAGGAAATTGGTTATTGCCGCCAGAACCCCTAAAATTGATTCCATCTTGAAGAGACGTGCTGGGGAAGGGGCAATTATTGATCAAGCCACTCGGTGGGGCAGCACTTATTTAATGACTGAGCGATTGCATGAACTAAAATAATTTCTTATAGATATGGTGAACCCTCAAGTAACCTTAAATGAAGGTCAATGGACACAGGTGGCTGAATTGAAGGAATTGCTTAATCACCCATTTACCGTGACTAAAAAAATTACAAGCTGAGGATTTAACTCCTGGTAGTTTCATAAGGGAGTGGAAGAACTTGCTATTTTGCCTGTCCCAAAGAGGAGGTTTAATCCCAGATCGCATTTCTGCTTCAATGAAACGGAGAGAGAGACACAGCTATTGGAAAATAAAATGCTTCTGGCAGCTGTTTATGTGGACCCAAGTCATCGTATACTGCTTGATGATCAACAGCTTACTAAAGGAAAAGAAGCTTTGAGTGAGGTAGCAGTTAGGATGAGCGGCTACAGGACTGCCAGGCGCAAGAGGACTTGGGTCCTGACAGTACTACTGCTGCCATATGTTCATCCTCATCAGATGAGGAGTTTAACTTTGACAAGTATTTGGATGACATGGAGCAGGCAAAGCGTTGCCGCAAGGAAAAAGATTTCACTCCGTCTCCTATAGCAAGCAGATTGCAGTAAAATTTTTCACTTGCTCTCAAAGAAATAGAAAAATTCAACCATTCATCAAAACTGACTGTGCATGAGGCAATTCCTTTATACTCGGAAATTGTTATAGATGTTGCCCATGTGGTTCCGGCTTTGCCTCCAACCCAAGTTACTGTAGAGAGGTTGTTCTCTAACCTTAAAATTATTAGGTCAGATTTGAGGTCATCTGCGAAGGAGGATCTGATGGAAGCAATTCTATTTCTTAGAACAAATTCATGCACAAAATGTTATTTACTATGTTTTTGTTGAAAACGTTTTTTTGCAACGTACATAGTGTATTACATAGTGTTATACATAACACTATGTAATACACTATGTACGTGGCAAAAAACAGTTTTCAACAAAAACATACTAAATAATAACATTTAGTATATTGCTTATATTTAAGTGAAAAATGTATTGTAGTGCAATGTGAACATCAGACATTTAATCATTTTTATGATACAATAATCAAGATATTTAGACAGAACATAAAATATATTTACTGGAATACAACTTTAGAACACAAACTAATAAATTGTAAATATGTAATACACTATGTAATATACAGTAGATTACATATACATCTTGTGTGTATATATATATAAATATATATACATACATATATATACATACACACACATATACATATATACATACATACATACACACACACACAGATGTATATGTAATCTACTCTATATTACATAGTGTATTACATATTTATAATTTATTACTGTTTTTTGTGTTCTAAAGTTGTATTCCAATAAATATATTTTATGTTCTAAATATCTTGATTATTGTATCATAAAAATGATTAAATGTCTGATGTTCACATTGCACTACAATAAATTTTTCACTTAAATATAAGCAATATACTAAATGTATATACCCAATAGTTGAGACTGTGCAAAACCAGGCATGCTCACCGATACATGGGTCATTAATCAGATGGATTGCGCCATCTCTAAATAACGCGCTTCCCGTCGCACACCAGGCATAATGCCGGAGATGGGCGCCGCCATCTTTGAATGACACGCTTCTGATTATGTGCCATGCTAGATACTGGAGATGGGTGCTGCCATGTTGGAATGACGTGCTTCCGGTCATACGCCCTAGTAGATGTCGGAGATGGGCGCTGCCATATTGGAATGATGTACTTCCGGTCACGCGCCATGCTCAATGACGTGTTTCCTGCTACACGTCATCGACTCGGGTGGCTGCGCTCTACTCCGGAATGCAAGCCTATCGTGTTGGAGGAAACAAAATAATGTAAATAAATAACATCTACGGCAGTGTATGGTCACCATTAAAAATGTACTACCCGCAGCTATGATCCTAATTTAAGCACGGTCCTAAGAGGCGTATGCATCTCATGTCCTCACTGGGTCCCCCCACCACTGCAACTAATCAGGGTGAGGTGTTACTCGGTTAGGAAAATGATGCCAACAATAACCATGAAGTTTTCTTAACTGCCCTGGAAATAATTATCACTGTATACTGCGCTTTGGGCATATCATCTCCTTTTTAAATACAATAACAAAACACCACCAGATACAATTTTTATAAGGTAGTATTGGGGCCTATTTTGATGCTCCTATTAGTCATAGTAGAGGAAGATGGAAAAAAAAATGACTTTAAATGGAAGGAAGTGGCCATGGATACTCGATATAATTTTCCTTTCAGAGTCAGGAACAGATACATAATTCCAGTTTACACCAGGTCAGATAAACAGAATCCAAAAATAGCATAGAGTTACAAAAAACAGGAGAATGATAGTTGTTCATTAAGACCTTTGGGGCTTACTGAGTCAAACCTAAATATCCATTCACATCCTCCTGCAATATCCTTTTATTGTGGTCCCCTCCCCTTGTTCTGGGTCTTACCACCTCAATAACACCGAAGGAGACTTTGTGAGCATCCCCACCATGTTTGCTCGTTGATGTGCCTTGCTAATGGGGTATCACGCTTGTTGCGGATCTCTCCTACATGTTCGCCAACTCTCCTTCAGAGCTCCCTCTTGGTTTTGCCTACATGGGCAGCACCGGTGGCTCAGTGGTTAGCACTGCAGTCTTGCAGCGCTGGGGTCCTGGGTTCAAATCCCACCAAGGACACCATCTGCAAGGAGTTTGTATGTTCTCCCTGTGTTTGCGTGGGTTTCCTCCAGGTACTCGGTTTTCCTCCCACACTCCAAAGACATGCAGATAGGGGCTCTAGATTGTGAGCCCCAATAGGGACAGTATTGCCAATGTATGTAAAGCTCTGTGGAATTAATAGCGCTATATAAATTAATAAAATTATTATTATTATAATCATGCGGACAGCTGCAGGTAGCCACATAGACTACTTCTGTGCTTTGGCAGTTAGCAAAATCCCTTAAAAAGAAACATTTATTGTTCGCCGCACTGGTGATGGACTTAAGGCCCAGTCACACTAAACAACTTACCAGCGATTCCAACAACGATCCAACCTGATAGGGATCGCTGGTAAGTTGCTAGGAGGTTGCTGGTGAGATGTCACACTGCGACGCTCCAGCGATCCCACCAGCAACCTGACCTGGCAGGGATCGCTGGAGCGTGGCTAAACGAGTTGCTGGTGAGCTCACCAGCAACCAGTGACCAGCCAGCAGCGCCGCGTGGAAGCGATGCTGCGCTTGGTAACTAAGGTAAATATCGGGTAACCAACCCGATATTTACCTTGGTTACTAGCGCACACCGCTTAGCGCTGGCTCCCTGCTCTCCTAGCTACAGTACACATGGGGTTAATTACCCGATGTGTACTGCAGCCACATGTGCACAGAGCAGGAGCCGGCACTGACAGCGAGAGAGCGTCGGAGGCTGGTAACGAAGGTAAATATCGGGTAACCAAGGTAAGGGCTTCTTGGTTACCCGATGTTTACTGTGGTTACCAGAGTCCGCAGAAGCCGACTCCTGCTGCCTGCACATTCAGTTGTTGCTCTGTCGCTGTCACACACAGCGATGTGCGCTTCACAGCGGGGGAGCAACAACTAAAAAAAAGGCCCAGGACATTCAGCAACAACCAACGACCTCACAGCAGGGGCCGGGTTGTTGCTGGATGTCACACACAGCAACATCACTAGCAACATCGCTGTTACGTCACAAAAGTTGTTAGTTAGCAACGATGTTGCTAGCGATGTTGTTTAGTGTGACTGGGCCTTTAGAGGGTCTCATACTGTATACTGGTAAAAGTTACAGTCTCCACAGCTGAAAAAGCCGCAGGTTCTATCTTGGGTCTCTGATACATGCTGTGTATTAAATCGGTCTCTAAGTGAAGGGCCTTTACGGTATGTGACACTAGGCCATGGGGGATTTGAATTCTTGAGGTCTGGATCCGCTAAGAGAACCCCCCAATGCCTTCTCAGAACGCTTTGCACTTGGTGATTCTGGTTATCAAAAGGTGCCAATGAGCCAGATATATCCCTCATTCGATTCGCCCATGGCCTAGTGTCACGTACCATAAAGGCCCTTCGGAGCACTGTGTATCATGGGGCACGTCACTGCAGAGCACTGTATATCATGGGACACGGCATTGCGGTGCACTGTACATCATGGGGCACAGTATTGTGAAGCATGGTATATCATGGGCCATGGCATTGCGAAGCACAGTATATCATGGAGCACGGCATTGCGAAGCACGGTATATCACGGGGCACGACATTGCTAAGCACGGTATATCACGGGGCACTGCATTGCGGAGAGCTGTGTATCGTGGGGTACGGCATTGTGGAGCGCTGTATATCATGGGGCACGGCATTGCGGAGTGCTGTATATCATAGGGCATGGCATTGTGGAGTGCTGTACATCATGGGGCACGGCATTGTGAAGCACGGTATATCATGGGGCATGGCATTGCGGAGCACGGTGTATCATGGGGCACAGTATACAGTGGAGCACTATGCCAGCCGTCCTTGGTGACACTTTAGACATACAGTACAGTATCAGGATCACTTTGCAGGCCCCAACAAAATGACTCCGCATTGTGAGCCTAAATTTCATCCTCCATTATTCTTTTTGAAACACCCAGAAGGGGACGGGAAGGTGCGACATCACACATATGAGAATGATGAGGGACAAATACCCCGAAACAGCTGTCTGTGGGTGGATACCATGTTTGGCATAGGTGGTCTCCTTGACTGGAGACTGCCCTTCCTGTGGTTGTTCCTTCCCGGTGAAAGACCTGGCTAGTTTGCTGCCAGCGTTGAGAAACATGTGATGGTGTCTCCACAGGCTTTCTTGTTTTGAATATTTCCCAGGGGGCATTGCTCTAGAATCTCTGCGTTGAGAAACACGTGATGGTGTCTCCGCGGTGTTGGATGTTGATCTCCCTAAGGTCAACCATCCTTGCTTATGTAAATCACACATATGAGAGCAGATTATGCCAACTCTTACTGCAGACCAGGCTAGTTTTACAATTGGTTTTGAGCAGCTGCTCCCCCTAGTGTTTAAAAGTGGAACATATCAAACTTTGAACAATTATTTTTTCATCATCTTTTGCTCCATTAAGAACAAAATGATAATATTTAAAGATGACATTACAATATTAATAGTGTATATTTTTTCAGTTATTAAAAATTTTTTTGATGGCACATTCCCTTTAAATAATACTAATGCTAACATTTAATCCCTGGAAGCTAAATTAGCCAACTTTTATCAGAACAAACTTGTCAGGCCTTTTCAAATATAATTGGGGTCAAGCTTGGATAAATATGAACGTGATATTATTTACGGCAAAAAAAAAGTTCCATAGGGACTGGAAGGACTTTTCTAATCAAACTGCTTTCATGTGGAAACAAGGGCAACATGCGAGTGGCTGCTTCTAGGAGTACTGCTGCTGGGAATCTTAGTGCAGTGGCTTCAAGTGACTGATTTTTTTTTAGTGTCAGAAAACAGCAACGCCGACACCGCACCCGACGAGGTAAGAAGAAACCCCAAGCGACCAGGTCTGTGATACAGGAAAGTGAAAGCTTCACACCAAATTCAGAGAAATATGAATAAGCATACCTGCTCTATGATACATAAAGAAATGAAAAATACAATTAGCCATATGAAAAATTGAAAATGTGACATTGCATGACTGCTAAGGATAGCCTTAGCAGTCATGCAATGTCACATATTTAATTTTTCCAAGTGTGTATTTTTAGCTAGCACCCTGTTCACATTTGCAATGGTGTTCCAGCAGTCTTTTTGATCGGGATACAGGAACATGGCCTGGAAGGATGGCAACAAATGGGTTCATCCTTGACGCAGATGATCACTCCTATTTTGCCTAATGTTGATAATGATTAGGCGTTCGATGCCTCAATTGGAATTGGGAGGTACACTACAGGTAATCATTCTCTCTGATCATATCCTCACAAAAGATCAGAGAACGATTTTGGAAAAGGGGCTTACATTTTCTCCTATTAATAGAGCAGACAAGTTTACTCTTCTAAAAGATGTGTACCTCTTTTGGAGAAGGCTTCTTTTCCGTGCTATTTACAAGCATCCAGGGATGATTGATTCCCTTAGTGATTCTGACCAAAGCGTCCGTCAAGATCTCTTGGACTTACTTAACGAAGTGGAGCCTTTCTGAGGTAGACAAGCCTGTCCACTTAGAAATAAATCCACAGCCTCACCCCCAATTTTTTTGATACTGTGTGTACACCTATTCTTTGATCTCACGAAAGTGGATATCATGAGAATGCCCAATTGTCCCAGTTAGGGACATAATTTGGGACCTAGGGAGAGAAAAGCCCTGAAAGAGCTCAAGGATAATAAAACCTTTATTATCAAAAAAGCAGACAAGAGTTGGAATGTGGTATTATGGCCTACTGATCTGTACCTTAACGAGGAAAAGAGACAACTTTCAAACTTGCACACCTCTTGGATTCAGCTATGCAAATAAACATCATTACTAAAAAAAAGAAAGGGATTTCCTGTGGGTACCCAAGCCTACGGTGGGAATGTGCTATTTTTTGACGAAAATTCACAAAAAACAGCCACCTATCCGCCCAATTATTTCAGGTATTGGTAATTTGTCCTAGAAAGTGTGCTCCTACCTGGACTGCTTTCTACAACCCCTTGTACAAAAGCTTCCATCCTATATAAGGGACCCTACACATTTCATCCAGCGTACCAGGAATATCTATCTACCAGATGATGCCCTTATAGTAACCTGTGACGTTGAGTCTTTCTACTCAAATATCTCTAATCAGGATGGTATGAAGGCGGTTCAATCTTTCCTGGATCTTAAGCAGAATTCGGATAGGTTGCATGATTCTTTTGTTATCAATCGCTTGAATTTTGTTCTCTCGCACAATTACTTTGTTTTTGACAGGGTTTTTTTTACAGACAGGCATCGGGAGTTGCGATGGGTGCACGATGTGCACCATCTGTTTCTAACCTTTTCCTTGGGTGGTGGGAGGTTACAACTGTATATCACGCCATACATTTTCAGGAAAATATATTGGGTTGGCACAGATTCATTAACGACGTGGCATTTTTTTGCCATAGCTCGGAATTTGAGTGCAACAATTTCATTTCGCTGCTGAATGATAATCCATTAAATATCCTCTTAACATCTACTGTCTCTTACACAATCTTTTTGGACTTAAAACTGTCAAATTATAATGGTCATCTTCATACCAACTTATATCGTAAGCCCACGCCAACAAATAGTTTACTTCATTACTCCATTTTCACCCACAACATCTGAAAAGAGGCATACCGGTTGGGCAAAATTGTACTGCACAACAGGATTTTCGAATGCAGGCACAGGATCTCACTGAATGTCTTGTGCAGTGCAGGGATCCCCATTTCAAGGGTCTTTCAGAGTGCAAGTCCACATTCCCAGGACTCTTCATTGACCCCCTAAGAGGCGGCAGTAGGATCACCAAATTCACCTTACAACCAGCTTCCACAACCAATGGAAAGAATTTGGTAAGATCATTAAGAACTATTGGAGGATTCTGAAAGTTGACCATAAACACGGGTCTAATAGGAGATAATCTTCTCCTTGCGGCAAAAAGGCGCCAAGTATTGACCATCTTGTCCGGAGTCATTTGTCCGGAGTCATTTTAGTAGGCCGACATATCATTTGGGACCTGGATTCTCTGTGGTTGGCTCGTTCCCATGTGGTGAGTGTAGCGTGTGCCCTTACACTGCATCCAGTACGGGACGCGTTTACTCACCCCACCGATAGGAATCGACAATGGCTTAAGTACTTCATCAACTGTAAGACCTCTTGCGTAATTTATGCAATTATTTGTCTTTGTCACAGGTTGTATATTGGTGAGACTACGCAAAAATTGAGAACGCGTATGAAAAAAAAAAAAAAGCATATCTCGAATATTAATTTGGCCTCGGGTGATTTAACCAAAGGAAAAAAGCTCATGTCTGATACCTCTCATTTTCTCTTGTGCCATCAGGGTAGACCGAATGGGTTGAAGAAAGTGGTGGGCCTTGATCGTTTAGAGACGGGTATCGGAGGTGACACACAAACTGCTACTCCGATTGGAATCCAGATGGATTTGGAGATAAATGTGGCTTCTCCTATGGTGCTCAATGAGGAGCTCCACTTTACGGACATCCTGAGCAAAGTCTTGTGTGAATTTACTAATTAATTAATTTTCTAGCCTTACTGGTTGTTGGATATTATGCCTTTTCTTTATACGCGTATTCTGTGGGTCATCTGAAATTTTGGATAACAGCTGCTTGATGAAATTAAGAATCTGCGTCATCATGAACTAGACTGACAAGTCCCATTTTCACCGGCTCATTTCATTTGCTTTTCCTCATCCGGGGGCTTTTTTCATCATGGAGAAAAAATCCCTGGGGCAGTAACTATGTTTATGCATTTCTAGGACCAATTGGATTTGATACCATTATGTTAATTCAAAAAATATTTGCCATTTGGGTGCTTACCTCTTTTTTTATCCAACTTTATTTTATAAAATTTTTATGCATGGTAGAAATAGTATTTCATAGAGCAACATTCCATATAAAATTATGCTCATCACAACAAAACATATAAATTTAAATGATTCTCAGGGGTAGAAAGAACAAGGGGATGTAGGTGTAGGAGATGGTCCACAGACCCCACCATATGGGGAAAGTCCATAACACACAACCATCGGAGAGAGGGAACCATAGATCACACCACACTGAGGATGTTGGTCCATATAGTCACAGGCCTTAAAGTTCAAAAGTCATAGCAAAAGCATCCCAAACGTTCCATATTTGTATAAAAGCATCCATGGTGTTGTGAAGGGTGGCTGTCATTTGCTCCATTGAACGAATATCTTTAATACGTGCATATAGATCCTCTTTATAGGGAGGTGCCACTTTTTTCCATGACAGAGAGACAAGACATTTAGTCGCTCTAAGCATATGCAATAGGAACTTTATCTTATTCCTGGACAAGCCAGAGAGAAATATATTTAAGAGGTAAGTGCGCAGGTCCAGAAAATGTGGAATAAGGAAGCCCCAGGCACACAACAATGCCAACACGTCTGGGATAAAGAAATTGAATTTATGGAGCATCTCCGGGGTGTGATACCAGGTCATTACTAGTTTGATTTGGTTCTCTTTGTAGAGTGTATATATTGAGGACCTTTACATCCTCTCCCATACCACCCCTCATATCCAATCCGGGAGTTTTCTGCCTAACCAACTCGCCCATCGAGCTTCTGTAGATTGACCTCCATTCTGAAGTGTATATATGATCAAGCCTCTGGTAGAGACATTATCTGAGCAGAGGTATTCAAAACGAGTTGGCTTAGGCATTGTTGATGAGCCCACCATTTTCATAAAATAATGTGATATTTGCTGATACGAATAGTGTAGGTGGGACGGGATCTTATGTTTATCTCGCAGCAACTGGAATGGCTTTAATGTCATGGTAAGTGGATCTACCAGATCTCTAAGACAGAACAGACCTGACATTGCCCACTGTCTAACCACCTCTGAGCCCATGACCGTCAAGAGATTAGGCGTGAATAAGAAAGGATTGAGGAGAGACGTCTGAGTAGCCAGTTGATATTTAATTCTGCATCTTCTCCATACCTCTCTAGTGATGGCCATTGGTCCTAGTAGCTTGCCCAGGGGGATGTCGTATGGTTGTCCTAAAATCAAAGAGCTCGTATGGAATGGGGCCAGACACAATTTTTCGATTTCCGTACACTTGTTATATGCATGGAGCATCGACCAGGATGAGAGGCGACGTAAGTGTGTTGCATAACAATATAAAATGAGGTCAAGGCACGACAATCCAACTCATTTTTTAGGGGCAGTCAACACAGATTCTGGGATCCTATGTCTGCCTGAGTGCCATATAAATTTCATAAGGGACGACTGAACCTTCTTTAAGATTACTAAGGGGACCTTAACAAGAATCGTTTCAAATAAATATAGAAAATGAAGGAAAACTTACATCTTCACTGCTGCAATCCTACCCAAAAATAATAGCTGACGGGTAAACCACATTTATAGGCGAGAGGTCACATCTCAAATTAGAGGTGGAAAGTTTGCTTTAAATAGGGATTTATATTTGGGTGTAATATGGACTCAGCGCAGGGAGGTGGAGCGCTAAATATATTTAAATGTTTGCTTTAGATTTTGAAGTTTAGAGTCTGGGACTTTTAAAGGAAAGGCCATGGTTTTACTTGCATTTAATTTATATCCAGACATTTTGGCATAACTGTCCAATGCCTGGTGGAGATTTGGCAACGACACCAAAGGATTGGTCAGAGACAGCATCACATCAGCAAACTGCGCAACTTTAAAAGGTTTTTGTTTTAATTTGTATTCCTTGAATATCAGGGTTGTGCCTCATTTGTGCGGCTAGGGGTTCAACACTCAGAACGTACAATAATGAGAGTGGTCATCCTTGCCTTGTCCCATTTCCAATGGGGAGGCTTCCAAAGTGGGCGTGGGGCAACCGAACCACCGCGGTCGGATGAGAGTAGAGGCCTCTTAGCCCTGTAACAAAGGAACCTGACAGACCAAAATGGTTTAATAGTAGAATAGATACACACGGCACTTCTGGTAAGATGGTGCACAAGTAGGTTCCAAAACAGTCTTCAATCAATTACAGAAAACTTGGCACTCATATGGTGATCAAAAATGTTTTAATGGGCGAATTTTTCAAACCAGCAAAATGCAGACATTTCGGTCTGTCAAGACCTTTATCAATGTGCGAGGCTCAATACTTTTATAGTGCAGGTGCCTTGGCTGGTGTGTAGATGGTTAAAGAATCCGCAAACAATACTGAGAGGAGTCCTGGGGTGTTTACCGCTGTGGAGGACACCGCAGGACTACTCTCAGTATTGTTTGTTGATTCTTTAACAATCTACACACCAGCCAAGGCACCTGCACTATAGCAGTATTTGTTTTTGTATTTTTCCTGTCACAGGCAGCGCAGTAAGGCTATGTGCGCATGTTGCGTACAGTCACTGCAGAAATTTCTGCAGCGATCTGAAGAGCACATGTGCGCTTTAAATCGCTGCAGAAATGTCCGTAGTGAAAAAAAAAAAAAAGCCGATTCCATGCGCTCTGCCTACAGCTCCTGCCATAGACCGAGCAGGAGCTGCCGGCAAAGCGCACGGAAGAAGTGACATGTCACTTCTTAGAACGCAACGCTTCGGCAGAAGCCGAAGCGCTGCGCTCTAAAACGCCACGTACGCACGGCCCCTGCACAATCTCCATAGACTGTGCAGGGGACGCAGGATGCATGCAGTTACGCTGCGCTACAAAGCGCAGCGTAACTGCATGAATTACGCACACGTGCGCACATAGCCTAACACCTCCTTCTGCTCCTCAAGTTTACCTTGGCGAGTAAGCCAGGACAGATCTTGGAACATTTGGATTCTGGTTCCTTGGAAACTTATTTGTCTTGGCGGACGGGCTATTGCCATTATTTCTTCCTTAAGAGCAAAGTCCATGATATGGCATATGATGTCTTGAGGATTACCTCCATATTTTTGGCTCTCAGGGCCCTGTGGGCTCTGTCCATTTTAATGGGTTGGTCATCTGGCTGAAGATTTAGTGTAGGGTTTTCCTCACGTCTTCGCCATCTCGAGCTTCCGGTTCCCCCCTCACTCTGATGTTCTGTCTCCTCCCAAGGTTATCCAGGTCTTCTGCATGGCGCTGGAGATCTCTAATTGTGCTTGCCTGTGAGAAGACCTGTAATTGGAGCTGGCAAATCAGATTTCTTACTTCACTGTGGTCGTCCTCAATTTGGCTGATCCTTTTTGTCATGGATATTACCTCCTGTCTGACCACTGTGACTTCAGCGCAACAGGCATCTTTGACTTCTGATATTAAAGCTTTGAAGTCTTGTTTTGTGGGCAGTTGCTGCAAATGTACCCACCAATCTGGAGGGGGACCCATGAAGGTAGACAGTGGCTGGCAAGCCTGGGATGCCCCCATAGGACAAGATTGGCAAGGGCAAGTCGCTCCGTGGAGGGTCTCGGCTTTATTAATATCAGAGTCCCTGCAGGGACGTGGCATGCTCTGAGAGGCCCTCCCTTCTCTTTGAGGTCTGGGGAATATCCCGACCTCTCAGAGTCACTATGTGAATCCAGGACAGGCCCACTTCCAAGGGCTACTCCAACCACCTGGGACCGCTGTTGCTCTGGGGAGATCGAGGATTACCTCCCTCCACTAGTTGACTCAGCGCAGACCGAGTCCCCCTCCCCTACCGCCATCAATCCCCTGCCGCGCGGGGCTCCCCCCACACCCCGGTATCGCCATTTTTTGGTGAGAGGCCTCGCTCCAGTCTGCTGGGTTACTGAGGGTCTCAAGGCCGGGAAAGGAGGGCAGCAAGGTCTCCCTTAAAGCAGGTGGAGGGGATAGCTGAGGAGGGAGACCCTCTGAGTCATCACTGAAAGACAGGAGATCCATTCCTAGTGGGGAGGCCCCTCCAGGCCTTCTCCTCTACGTACTGATGCGTCACCTGCTCATTGCTGTCTCTCGGTGAGAGCGAGGTGATCTGCGGCGCCATCTTGTGCTGGATGTCGCCTACCCCACCACAATCCAGACCTTCCTCCAGACAGTACGGGACATCTAATGGAGGCCCCCGGGGACCATCATTTGCCTCCGTAGCCAGTTGATCAAGGTCTGCAACTGCAGGAACAGGGGATATCAGAGGTTGTATGGCTTCCTCGCTATGCTGTCGGCTGCTCAGAGGGTCCCGGGATTCTTTTGTAATGAAAGGATCCAGGGTGAGAGGTATCCCCGGGTCTTTCCAGGGCTTTTCTTCCTCATTACCAAAAATTTTAAATCGCCAATGTAGCTCAGAAAGGCAGGAGCTCTCTCCTCACACGTCTGTCCTCATGCAGGCCCAGCTACGCCCCACCCCACTTATCTCTTTTTGATATAGTAATGTACAGTACTAATTTTGTGATTGGGATGGCATAATTCATGATCCATTTTGGGGTCTGGTTTTTGTGTCCATTATGCTTATTTCTATATTATGGGTCAAATGTCTTATATTAACAATAGTATGTGCTATTTTTACATAAACCTACGCATTCATCTGGATGCACTTTAATTATATTCTGCATTCACATGTATGTATTACGCTACATAGGTATTTATATATGGTCTTACTGATTACATTCTTGCAATTGTATTGCTGTGCCACCTATATAATTACTGCTGATCCTGGTGCTTTTTGCCCATATAATTAAATATAAATAAAAACTATAATAAGCCATGTCCCTTGACTACATCTATTTAGCATACTTGGTTATCATTTATAATTATTTCAATTGCTATAACACAAAGTCTTGTAAAGTTTATCTTTGTGCCTTGGCATATTGAGACTCATTGTGGCCTCATGCTGCTTCAACAGTGGCTCCTATCATATGCTAGGTCTAGGTATAAACAAACCACTTGCTATTTCTTAAGCTGGGTTCACACATAGCGACAGAGACAACGACGTCGCTGTTACGTCACCATTTTCTGTGACGCAACAGCGACCTTTTAAGTCGCTGTTATGATCGCTGCTTAGCTGTCAAACACAGCAGAAGCAGCAGCGATCATAACGACACACGTCGCTGTGCTACATGTGCAGAGAGCAGGGAGCCGCGCACACTGCTTAGCACTGGCTCCCTGCACTCCTAGCTAAAGTGCACATCGGGTTAATTACTCGATGTGTACTGCAGCTACACGTGCAGAGAGCAGGAGCCGGCACTTGCAGCGAGAGCGGCGGACGCTGGTAACGAAGGTAAATATCGGGTAACCAGGGAAAGGTCTTCCCTTGGTTACCCGATGTTTACCCTGGTTACAGCTTACCGCAGGCTGCCAGATGCCGGCTCCTGCTCCCTGCTCGCTTCATTTCGTCGCTCTCTCGCTGTCACACACAGCGATGTGTGCGTCACAGCGGGAGAGCGACGACCAAAAAATGAAGCTGGACATTCAGCAACGACCGGCGACCTCACAGGAGGGGCCAGGTCGTTGCTGGATGTCACACACAGCGACAGCGACAGCGACGGGACGTCGCTGCAACGTCACAGAAAATGGTGACGTAGCAGCGATGTCATTGTCGTCGTCGCTGTGTGTGACACCACCCTTAGTATCACCTGATAAGCTTTGTGAATCCGAGCTTTAGAACGCTTGCACATATTAACGCATGCGCAATACATGCAGTCGACTGCGGAGCTTCAGCTATGTGTGCTATGATTGCGTAGTGCTATGAATAACATACTTAATGCGGGAGCATAATTTGGTGCATGTGCACTAGTTTCCTGCACTTCAACCGCTTCTCACACATGCGCATTGCCTATTTCAGGACACCATGGGATCAATCTACTAAAGCACACAGTACAGTGTTTACTCATTGATATATATATACACACACACACTAATTTTATATATATATATATATATATTTATTTATTATATACACATATATTATATATATACACACACATATATATTATATTCACACACACACACACACACACACACATATACATATACATATACATATACATATATACAGTTAGGTCCACAAATATTTGGACAGTGACACAAATTGTTATTTTAGCTGTTTACAAAAATATGTTCAGAAATACATTTATATATATATATATAATATGGGCTGAAAGTGCACACTCCCAGCTGCAATATGAGAGTTTTCACATCCAAATCGGAGAAAGGGTTTAGGAATCAAATCATAGCTCTGTAATGCATAGCCTCCTCTTTTTCAAGGGACCAAAAGTAATTGGACAAGGGACTCTAAGGGCTGCAATTAACTCTGAAGGCGTCTCCCTCGTTAACCTGTAATCAATGAAGTAGTTAAAAGGTCTGGGGTTGATTACAGGTGTGTGGTTTTGCATTTGGAAGCTGTTGCTGTGACCAGACAACATGCGGTCTAAGGAACTCTCAATTGAGGTGAAGCAGAACATCCTGAGGCTGAAAAAAAGAAAAAATCCATCAGAGAGATAGCAGACATGCTTGGAGTAGCAAAATCAACAGTCGGGCACATTCTGAGAAAAAAAGGAATTGACTGGTGAGCTTGGGAACTCAAAAAGGCCTGGGCGTCCACGGATGACAACAGTGGTGGATGATCGCCGCATACTTTCTTTGGTAAAGAAGAACCCGTTCACAACATCAATTGAAGTCCAGAACCCTCCAGAACACTATATATATATATATAAAATAAATATCTATCTCCATATTTTTCGCTTTATAAGACGCACTTTTGTTCCCCCAAATTTTGGGGGAAAGTAGGGGGTGCGTCTTATAAGCCGAATATACAGGGGGGTGTGTAATATGTAATAAATCTGCAGGGGGTTGAAGACTACTTGTAGGCACTGTAGCTATTGGATTTTTCATGTCAGTATTCACACAGCAGTTTCTGCTTTTCATATATTCCCCTTGCATGGTCACTGGTGTGCATGCCTTTTCTCCATATAGTTGCTTGATAGTAGGCCATTATGTTTGGCATCCCCAACCCCCCATTGATTCTGTTTTTGTTTTCGGCAGATTGTGCTACTCGAGGTTTAGTTTTACCCCATACAAAAGATGTTAGTTGAGTTTGGAGTTTTTGTAGAAGCTTCTTCTTGATTGGTAATGGGATACTTCTGAATATATAAATAGCTTGGGAAGTTCCAGCAAGCTCTACTTTGGATAGATGTTGTATATCTTTTTAAGTGGTATTATAAAGGTCAGTAATATTCTGGTTAGCGCAGTCCTTTGTGTTTTTTGTTAGCTTGATTCCTAAATAAGACACATGCTGTCCACATTCCACTGAAATTTGATTTCCAATTGTAGGACTTTTAATAGATCCTGATCCAGATTGAGGTGCATAGACTGGGTTTTATCCATATTGACCCTATATAATGAGACCCTTGAGAGTTCTTAAAAAATTTCCAAGGTCTGTTTGACAGAGTTCAGTGGATCCGTTCGAGAGAGTAGGATGTCATCTTCGAAAAGTGACACTTTGAATTGTCTGTTATTAGCAGGGACGCCCCTAATCCGGCTGTCCATCCTGATCTTCTCCGCCAAGGGCTCAAAGAAAAGATCGAACAACGACAGGGAAAGAGGACACCCCTGCCTTGTTCCATTCGAGAGGTTAATTTTACCTGTGAGGAGACCATTTGTAAAAATTCTCGCAGACGGGTTTGAGTAGAAAGATTTTATAATGTCTAATACCCTCCCATTGAAGCCAAATTTTTTTAAAGTTTGTAGTAAGTAGTTCCACTGAACCCGGTCAAATGCCTTCTCAGCATCAATTGTGATAAAGACTGTGGGAGTCTTAGTTTCCCCTGAGTGAGTAGGTTTAGAATTCGTCTGGTAGCGTATTCTGCTCCTCTGTTCGCAATGAACCCCACTTGATCTTTGTGTATAAATTTCGGTACTATTTTTTGTAGTCTGGTGGCTAGGGTTTTTGCCAATATTTTCAGGTCAGAATGTAGGAGCGAAATGGGTCTATAGTTTCCAATGAGGTCTCTGTCTCCCTTTTCTTTATACAAAACTGATATAGTGGCTTCTTGCATCTCCTCAGGTAATTTTAAGCCTAGTGATAGTTCATTGATGAGGGTGGTTAAAAAATGTGGTTAAGATTGTAGCAAACTTTTTGTAGTAATCATTGGGAATTCCATCTGGTCCTGGTGCTTTATTTTGTTTTAGAGAGTTTATTGTAGCCATTATGTCATTGTTTTTGTATGGGGTGTTTAGGAAATTTAAATCTTCATTAGACAGAGAGGGTACCTGAATCGAGTCAAGGAATTGATTGAGGTCTTCCTTAATGGGTTTGTCTTCCAGTTTATTATTTTTTAAGTTATATAGGTTGTTAAAAATTTCCTTGAATTTTAGTGAAATGTCTTTTGGATTTTTGTAAATTTTGTTGTCCCTATCTCTTATCTGTAATATTTTGGCGTTAGACCTCAGAATTATTGTTCTTCTGGCTAAGAAACCCGAAGGTTTATCCATGAGATGGTAAAAATTGGATTTTGAGGTCAGTATGAATCTTTCGTATTTGTTTGAGAGAATGGTTTTTAAGTCTAGTCTGAGATTTAAAATTTCTTTTTGTGTGTCATCTGATGGACTATTTGCTTGTGAATTTTCTAGTTCTCTAATTTTATTTATAATCTCTTCGGTTTTCTTTTGTTTAATTTTATTAATCTTAGCGTTAAGTTGGATCAGGGTTGCTCTGATGACTGCCTTATGGGCTTGTCATAGAGTTGTGAGAGGTATTTTCTATGTTATTATATTTGAAATAATTTTTTAAATCATCCTGTAGTTTTAGGCTATGGTCTGGATGGGCAAATAGAAACGAGTTAGCTCTCCACGTTTTATTTATGTCTTGGTGAAAATTTCAAATGTGATGGGAGAGTGGTCTGACCACGCTCTAGGGTGAATGGTAATTTGTTTAATTTTCTGTAAGGTATTGATGTCAGAAAGGACTATGTCAATTCTTGAAAAAGGATCTGTGGGGGTTTGAATAATAAGTATATTCTACTGAGGTTGTATTTAGGCATCTAAAGATGTCGTATATCTCCTCTCGGTTGATCCAAGAATCAAGAGTGACATTGAGTACCCTACCTTTGTTGGAAGAGTCGAATTTAGGGTTAAGTATGGTGTTAAAATCTCCAAAAAGTAAAGAGATCCCCTTCGGTGTGATCTAATTAAAGATAGTACTCCATTTAGGAAGGTAATTTGTCCCTTGTTGGGAGCGTATATGTTGGCTAGTGTGGATGTAGTGTTATTTAGTTTGCAGATAACTATTAGATATCTGCCTTCTGGGTCAATTATCATTTTCAGTTCTTCAAATCTTATTGAGTCTCTTATAATGAGAGCCATCCCTGATTTTTTCTCTTTTTATTTGAAGAGAAGGATTTTGGGGAATGATTTATGTTCAAATTTGGGTGCTTTTTCTAGGGCGAATTTTGTTCCCTGTAGTCCAATTATATCTGTTTTGAATTTTTGGATGTCCCTCCATAGGAGAAACCTTTTATGTGGCGAGTTTAACCTATTGACGTTGATAGTCAGGAATTTTGTGGTCATCTTGGTGGTTGATAGCCTTTTTTTTTGGGGGGGTGGGGGGGGGGCTCTCTTGGTGTGGTCTAGACCTTTTTTTTTATCAACTGTTTATTTTTCAAAAGATTTTTACAATCAGGAAAAAAACTAAAACATTACAACTATGTGAAATATATTATATATATATATATATATATATATATATATATATATATATATATATATATATATATATATATATATATATATATATATATACATATATATACACACACACACATATACACACACACACACACACACATACATACAGTTAGGTCCAGAGATATTTGGACAGTGACACAATTTTCGCGAGTTGGGCTCTGCATGCCACCACATTGGATTTGAAATGAAACCTCTACAACAGAATTCAAGTGCAGATTGTAACGTTTAATTTGAAGGTTTGAACAAAAATATCTGATAGAAATTGTAGGAATTGTACACATTTCTTTACAAACACTCCACATTTTAGGAGGTCAAAAGTAATTGGACAAATAAACCAAACCCAAACAAAATATTTTTATTTTCAATATTTTGTTGCGAATCCTTTGGAGGCAATCACTGCCTTAAGTCTGGAACCCATGGACATCACCAAACGCTGGGTTTCCTCCTTCTTAATGCTTTGCCAGGCCTTTACAGCCGCAGCCTTCAGGTCTTGCTTGTTTGTGGGTCTTTCCGTCTTAAGTCTGGATTTGAGCAAGTGAAATGCATGCTCAATTGGGTTGAGATCTGGTGATTGACTTGGCCATTGCAGAATCTTCCACTTTTTTGCACTCATGAACTCCTGGGTAGCTTTGGCTGTATGCTTGGGGTCATTATCCATCTGTACTATGAAGCGCCGTCCGATCAACTTTGCGGCATTTGGCTGAATCTGGGCTGAAAGTATATCCCGGTAAACTTCAGAATTCATCCGGCTACTCTTGTCTGCTATTATGTCATCAATAAACACAAGTGACCCAGTGCCATTGAAAGCCATGCATGCCCATGCCATCACGTTGCCTCCACCATGTTTTACAGAGGATGTGGTGTGCCTTGGATCATGTGCCGTTCCCTTTCTTCTCCAAACTTTTTTCTTCCCATCATTCTGGTACAGGTTGATCTTTGTCTCATCTGTCCATAGAATACTTTTCCAGAACTAAGCTGGCTTCATGAGGTGTTTTTCAGAAAATTTAACTCTGGCCTGTCTATTTTTGGAATTGATGAATGGTTTGCATCTAGATGTGAACCCTTTGTATTTACTTTCATGGAGTCTTCTCTTTACTGTTGACTTAGAGACAGATACACCTACTTCACTGAGAGTGTTCTGGACTTCAATTGATGTTGTGAACGGGTTCTTCTTCACCAAAGAAAGTATGCGGCGATCATCCACCACTGTTGTCATCCGTGGACGCCCAGGCCTTTTTGAGTTCCCAAGCTCACCAGTCAATTCCTTTTTTCTCAGAATGTACCTGACTGTTGATTTTGCTACTCCAAGCATGATTGCTATCTCTCTGATGGATTATTTTTTTTCAGCCTCAGGATGTTCTGCTTCACCTCAATTGAGAGTTCCTTAGACCGCATGTTGTCTGGTCACAGCAACAACTTCCAAATGCAAAACCACACACCTGTAATCAACCCCAGACCTTTCAACTAAGATTAACGAGGGAGACGCCTTCAGAGTTAATTGCAGCCCTTAGAGTCCCTTGTCCAATTACTTTTGGTCCCTTGAAAAAAAGAGGAGGCTATGCATTACAGAGCTATGATTCCTAAACCCTTTCTCCGATTTGGATGTGAAAACGCTCATATTGCAGCTGGGAGTGTGCACTTTCAGCCCATATTATATATATAATTGTATTTCTTAACATGTTTTTGTAAACAGCTAAAATAACAAAACTTGTGTCACTGGCCAAATATTTATGGACCTAAGTGTGTGTGTGTGTGTGTGTGTGTGTGTGTGTGTGTGTGTGTGTGTGTGTATATATATTACAACTATCACAGGTAATCAGGATGTACATCGGTTCACAGATAGGCAGAACTATACATCAAGACAGAATCAACTCAAACCT
Source organism: Anomaloglossus baeobatrachus (assembly GCF_048569485.1). Lineage (NCBI taxonomy): Eukaryota > Metazoa > Chordata > Amphibia > Anura > Aromobatidae > Anomaloglossus > Anomaloglossus baeobatrachus. The sequence goes on along the minus strand of NC_134359.1, from coordinate 146,259,840 downwards.
TAGAACCGGAAATATAGCAGATTTAAGAACTCCCCATCCCCATGACAGGACCCGCATTCAGGGATCAAGGTGATACAGCTCTAGGCAGTACATTAAATTTGAAAAGTGTCTATAAAAGGCGTCCCAGGCAGACCATATCGAAATAAACCTATCCATAGTGTCGTGTAGCTGCGCTGTCAACCGCTCCATGACCCTAACATCTTGTATCCAGGCGTACAGGTCAGTAATTGATGGCGGAGCTACCCTCTTCCAAAATAGTGATATCAAAAACTTAGCAGCTGTAAGAATGTGCAAAACAAGTTTAATTTCGTTCTTGCCTAGTGATGACGGAAGGACATTCAATAAATATGCCAACGGATCTCTACTTACTCCCCTACCCAGCACCTTTCCTAATCAAGACTACACCTCTACCCAAAAACCCACAATCCCTGGGCATGTCCAAAAGATGTGATATAAAGATGCAGCTCCCCCACTGCATCTCCAGAAACTATCTGGGTAGGCACGATTAAACCTGTGCAGAAGATCCGGGGTGTGATACCATGACATAAGAACCTTAACTTGGTTTTCCTTATAAAAGAGTGCTGACAGAGGACCGAAAAGTCCTGGACCACGCCACAGACCAAACTGCCTCCGGCAAAGAACGGCCCACCCAACCCTCCCACCTCTTCATGTATGAATGTGGAACTAATCCTAATGCTATTCTATTCGCCAGTATAGAATAAATAGCTGAAATCAGGCCTCTGGTTGAGTTCGGTCTAGAACATAGGCTGTCAAACTCCGATGGACGATGTGGCACTTCCCTCCTCATGATATCCGAAAAGAAGTGTGCAATCTGCTGGTATGAAAAATATAGGTGGAAGGGCAAACTAGGTTGGTCACGTATCTCAGTGAAAGACTTTAGCTTTAATGTAATTGGGCTTACTATGTCACGGAAACAAAAAAGCCCGGCCTTCATCCATTCACCCACCACCCCATAGCTCATACTTTCCCTAGTGTGAGGGGTAAACAGAAAAGGGATCAAAAGGGAGGAGAGAGTTGCCAACTGGAATTTCACTCTACAGTGTCGCCACGCATCTCTTGTAAGTGCCATTGGTCCTAAAAGATCCTTAGAGGGTATATCATAAGGGCGACCCCATATCAGGGAGCTCGGATGAAAAGGAGCGAGCCACAGCTTCTCGATCTCCATCCATTTGGTGTAGGCGGGAAGGGTTGACCATGAAGTTAAACAGCGCAGCTGCGAGGCATAGTAATAAAGAGCGAGACTCGGACACGCCAAGCCCCCCCTTGCGCGAGGCGCACAGAGGACTGAATCTGGGATGCGATGCCTCCCCGAGTGCCAGATAAATTGCATGAGGGAAGATTGCACTTTTTTTAGAACCGCCATAGGAACCCGAACCGGAAGAGTCTCAAACAGGTAAAGGAATCTAGGAAGGACAGACATGTTAAGGAATGAGATCTGCAAGGAGGACCACTTTTTAAGCTGGTTTTCTACCTCTCATCAGGGGAGGGAAATTCGCTTGATATACAGACTTATAGCTAGGGGTAATTTTAACTCCCAGGTACCGCAAAGAATCTATGCGCCAAGTGTAGTTAAAATTTTGTTTAAGCGTTTGTAATTTAGATTCTGGTATATTAATAGGTAGCGCCTCTGTTTTATCTGAGTTCAATTGATACCCAGAGAGTTTAGCGTAACAGGCTATTACTGCATGTAAATTGGGCAGGGAGACTACCGGATTTGTCAGGGATAGCAATACGTCATCTGCGAATAGGGCTACCTTAAAAGGATTTAGCTTTTTCCCGCACCCCCATAATGTCTGGATTTAGTCGACTTTTGGCTTCCAGTGGCTCAATACTAAGCACATACAATAGTGAAGGTAATGGGCAACCCTGCCGAGTGCCATTTCCAATAGACAAGGAACCCGAATGAGCGTGAGGAAGACGTATTGTCTCAGAGGGGGACGAATACAGGCCCCGTAATGCTGAAACGAAAAGGCCCCGACAGGCCGAAATGACCCAACACCGCAAACAAAGGACCAATCGAGCCTGTCGAAGGCCTTCTCCGCATCTAATCCCAAGAGAAGAGCCTCCCCCGTCCGTCTCTATTCAACACTTCCACCAGATTCAAAATTCTGCGGGTATTGTCTCCCACTTGTCGATATCGGACAAAGCCCACCTGATCCTTGTGTACCAGGTGAGGAAGCCAGTTATTCAGACGTTCCGCTAACAATTTTGAGAATATTTTGAGATCAGAATTTAAAAGACTAATAGGGCGATAACTCGCACAGTCCATTGGGTCCCTACCTGTTTTGGGGATAACAGTAATGTATGAGTGAAGGAACGAGCTTGGAACATCTTCTCCCTCCATAAAGAGGTTTAAGAGACCTAACATATGTGGCTCCAGTGTTATTTCTTTTTTTATTTTATTTTTTTTTAAATTGTGAAAAGTTTATTCAGAGAGGGTCATTTATTATTCAACCCCTCAAACCACCAGAATTCTGTTTGGTTCCCCTAAAGTATTAAGAAGTATTTCAGGCACAAAGAACAATGAGCTTCACATGTTTGGATTAATTATCTCTTTTTCCAGCCTTTTCTGACTAATTAAGACCCTCCCCAAACTTGTGAACAGCACTCATACTTGGTCAACATGGGAAAGACAAAAGGAGCATTCCAAGGCCATCAGAGACAAGATCGTGGAGGGTCACAAGGCTGGCAAGGGGTACAAAACCCTTTCCAAGGAGTTGAGCCTACCTGTCTCCACTGTTGGGAGCATCATCCGGAAGTGGAAGGCTTATGGAACTACTGTTAGCCTACCACGGCCTGGACAGCCTTTGAAAGTTTCCACCCGTGCCGAGGCCAGGCTTGTCCGAAGAGTCAAGGCTAACCCAAGGACAACAAGGAAGGAGCTCCGGGAAGATCTCATGGCAGTGGGGACATTGGTTTCAGTCAATACCATAAGTAACGTACTCCACCGCAATGGTCTCCGTTCCAGACGAGCCCGTAAGGTACCTTTACTTTCAAAGAGTCATGTCAAGGCTCGTCTACAGTTTGCTCATGATCACTTGGAGGATTCTGAGACAGACTGGTTCAAGGTTCTCTGGTCTGATGAGACCAAGATCGAGATCTTTGGTGCCAACCACACACGTGACGTTTGGAGACTGGATGGCACTGCATACGACCCCAAGAATACCATCCCTACAGTCAAGCATGGTGGTGACAGCATTATGCTGTGGGCCTGTTTCTCAGCCAAGGGGCCTGGCCATCTGGTCCGCATCCATGGGAAGATGGATAGCACGGCCTACCTGGAGATTTTGGCCAAGAACCTCCGCTCCTCCATCAAGGATCTTAAGATGGGTCGTCATTTCATCTTCCAACAAGACAACGACCCAAAGCACACAGCCAAGAAAACCAAGGCCTGGTTCCAGAGGGAAAAAATCAAGGTGTTGCAGTGGCCTAGTCAGTCTCCTGACCTTAACCCAATTGAAAACTTGTGGAAGGAGCTCAAGAATAAAGTCAACGAGACACCCAAAGAACCTAGATAACTTGGAGAAGATCTGCATGGAGGAGTGGGCCAAGATAACTCCAGAGACCTGTGCCGGCCTGATCAGGTCTTATAAAAGACGATTATTAACTGTAATTGCAAACAAGGGTTATTCCACAAAATATTAAACCTAGGGGTTGAATAATAATTGACCCACACTTTTATGTTGAAATTTAACTGAGCAACATAACTTGTTCGTTTGTAAGATTTATGCATCTGTTAATAAATCCTGCTCTTGTTTGAAGTTTGCAGGCTCTAACTTATTTGCATCTTATCAAACCTGCTAAATCTGCAGGGGGTTGAATACTACTTGTAGGCACTAATTATAAATATAATATAATATAATATATATACATATATACACACACACACACACACACACACACACACACACACACACACACACACACACATATATATATATATATATATATATATATATATATATATATATATATATATATATATATATATATATATATATATATATATATATATATATATATATATATATATATATATATATATATATATATATATATATATATATATATATATATATACATATATATATATACACACACACACACACACACATTTTATATATATATATATATATATATATACACACACATACATACATACACACATATATATATATACATATATACACACACACACACATTATATATATATATATATATATATATATATATATATACACACACACATACATACACACACACACACATATATATATATATATATATATATATATATATATACAAAATGATGCTTACTCAGTTACTTTTGGTAGTCTTAAGAGGTTGTAGTAGTATAGTGAGGTACCAGTATGGGAAAGATGAAGGGAATGCAGCAGTCTCCACTTATCTGTTTGCTTTCAGCTATGGAATGCTACTGAAAATGGGCAGCAGCTATGCCTTAGTTGTGGATGATTGCTGCACTGCGCTCCCTGTTGTCTGCCCAACGTTGCTATGTCAATCTTCTGTTGTGGTGGTGGTGATTAAACCAGAGACTGCGGAACTCGGGTACGTGGGAAGCCCGCCGACTTCACTTGAGTGGTGATCCCGCTTCTATACTGTCTTGTGCAGATGCAGAGTTCCTTCACTTCCCAGATCTGTGGTTCTTGAGTACGTGGCAGGCTCTTCCACCTGATCAGCTTGCGGTAGTGTCCGTGATGTAGTGCTTCTGTGAACCGCTGACAAGATCAGCTATGCATCTGTTAGAAGTGCTGTCTGAACCCGGAATCCCGTGCATAAGATCGGTGCAGATCTGATCACCCAATCTGCTGGCAGGCTGTAGACTGTCTCTTATAGTTGACCGCAGCTAGACCACAGCTCCCTCAGTGACGTTTCCCCGCGGTTTATTGGAGTAGGCGTAGTTAAATAGTCAACATAATCGTAAATGCCGGTATATGGTGATTCGATCAATATAGTGGCAGGATCCTTTAAATGCAGGAAGCTTACTGAGAAGAGCTCTTGAACAATCACTGTGGGGGTTTGTCAGCTGACAAGATGTGGTAGGATGTGCCACTGCTAGGAGCCAGAGAGCAGACAATGGAATGTAGTGATATTAGTCCAAAATAAAGTAGTATAGCTCACCTGGTCGCAGGAAATCTATGAGACTTTGAATTTATCTGTTGAGTTCTTGCTGTTGTGTTAGGAGTCTTGGTGGTTGATGTCCCAGATAGATAACAGAGGGAGGAGACCCAGGCTGTAATGGCTCCTTAGGGCTGTATCATGGGTTCAGGCCTCCTTGTAAGTATTTAGATGAGGCAAAGTCCTAAGAAGTCCCAAGTAGGGTCAAAGTGCTCTCTGTGCACTCCTGTGCTCTGTCCTGTTGCTTTGGTAGTTAGATGAGCCTTTAAAAAGGCTAAAATCCCTGTTGCTGGTGATAAGAAGCAGGAGCACCAAGTCCCTGTGTCTTCACATGGGGAAGCAGGCCACGCCTCATTACTGGTGTTTTTAAAGGGAACCTGTCATCAGAAATTTAGCTTGAAACCTAAAAGTTCCCCCCTCTGCAGCTCCTGGGCTGCATTCTAGCAAGGTGCCCGTTGTTCTTGTGCCCCCTTTCTGACCAAAATGAAGACTTTATAAAGTGGTACCTTTTTTGTATTCAAATCTTGATAATGGTACACGGGGGCGGGCTCTCTGGTGTCCGTTAGTCTGCCTCCTGTCACTTTAGGCCGTCCCCCATCGCTCCATTAGATATTTCAGGACGCCGCCCACTGCGCCCGAGGTGCCACGCATGCGAGGACCGCTGGTGATGTGTGCGCAGGCATGAGGTTATGGGCGGCGCTGTGATTGCATCGCAAGTGCCCGCCCATCATCTCGCGGCCACGCTCTCCCCTCTGCCTCCAGCGGTCTGCGCAAGCGCTAGCCAGATGACCCGACGTTAGAACGTTCTGCGCAGAATGCTGGAGGCAGAGGGGAAAGGGCGGGCACGAGATGATGGGTGGGCACTTGCGATGCAATCACAGCGCCGCCCATAGTCTCGTGCCTGCGACACACGTGACCAGCGGTCCTCGCGTACGCGGCACCTCGGGTGCAGTGGGCAGCGTCCTGAAGTATGGAATGGAACGATGGGGGACGGCCTAAAGCAACAGGAGGCAGACTAACGGACACCAGAGAGCCCGCCCTCGTGTACCATTATCAAGATTTGAATACAAAAAAGGTACCACTTTATAAAGTCTTTATTTTGGTCAGAAAGGGGGCACAAGAACAACAGGAACCAAGCTAGAATGCAGCCCAGGAGCTGCAGAGGGGGAATCTTTTAGGTTTCAAGCTAAATTTCTGATGACAGGTTCCCTTTAAGCACTGTCGTTTGGTATAATTTAGTAAATGGATTTCATATTGATTCGTATATGTATTGGCATGTGCTAGTATTATATTGTGAATGAAGCTTGTTCGTGAATAAACTGGTTATATTTTACTATAACAGTGTCGTGAGTCTGCACAAAAGAATGGGAGAAAGACTGATGGCACATCCTATCTTTTTAATGTGAACAGGTACAAACTGAATATGAAACAGTGACAAAAAGAAGACAGTTGCACACTGTAGTGCTAAGATATGTGGAATAATGAATATGGGAATATACATTTACATGTTTTTTTTCATAGCAGTAATGCATGCCTATATTCCCATATTCATTGTTCCACATATCTTAGCACTGCTGTGTACCACGGTCTCCTTTTTTCACAAAAGAATGGAACACACCACAAAGGGCAAAGTAAAAGAAATATGTCAGTAGAATATCCCCTTTAATACTGGTGGGAACCTCCTCCAACTGTAATTGAAATATTTATTGTCAAGGTCGGCGATAATTAACATGGAGTTTGTGCCCTATAAACACACACTTCATTTTTATGCTCCTAAGCCAGAACCAGAGATAAGTCACACAAAATAGCTAATAAATAACATTCCCAGGTGTCTACATCATCAACATTTTATTGCATTTTTTTGGTTTGTTTTTTTTTTAAGAAATTAGAGGGGTTAAAAGATTATCAGCAATTTTTCATTTTTACCAACAAAATTTACAAAACCAAAATTTATTTTAGGAACCACATCACATTTGAAGGGACTTTAAGGGGCCTACATGACAGAAAATACCCAAAAGTGACACCATTTTAAAAAAACTGCACCTCTCAAAAGTACTCAAAACAAAATTCAAGAAGTTTATTAACCCTTCAGGTGCTTCAAAAGGAATTAAAGAAATGTGTGAGGAAAAATTGTGCTAAGATCATACATCCCGTAAATCAAGCGGTCTTTCCTCACTAAACCAATGCCAAACATGTGGACGTCAACTGTAGTTTAAGCAAATTGTGGTGCTCAGATTTAGCTGGAAGCCAACTATATTTCCATTAACAGATGACAGGCCTGAGTAGGGACTTGCTTTTTTTGTGGGTTGAGTTGAATGCAATTGGAGGCAATTTGGGGTAGAGAACAATTTGGCGTAGTTCACACTTATCTTGTTCTCTATGCTGAGAATTGTTGGTAATTACTGTATTTTTCGGACTATAAGACGCACTTTTTTACTCCAAATTTGGGAGGAAAGTGTAGGGTGCGCCTTATAGTCCGAATGTCAAAGCGGGGTACCTGCGGGGTAGGGAGCTTTGGGGAGTCAGCGCTATGGAGTGAGATCACAGGAGGCAGGGAGGGTCGCTGCTGCAGGAAGCCGGCGGCTGGTGAAACTACGTGTGCCCGCTGCTTAAAGTAAACGAATATTCATTAGCTGCTCCCCACCCACCTCTCTCTGCAGTCAGTTAGTCAGTGACTAGAAGCGGGTGTGAGGAGCAGCAAATCAATACTTGTTTAAATGTAAACAGCGGACACACGTGGATTCTCCAGCCGTCGGCTTCCTGCAGCGGCTGCGGAGACTGTATGTCCGCTGTTTAGGAAGCAGGAGCAGGGTGCCGCTGCAGTCATATCTGGCCCGGAGGAAGTGCAGATCACTGCAATGTCCGGGCCAGAGCACGGCATACCTTCACAGCACAGCCCGCAGTCTCTATGCTGAGTGCTCACATTGCTTTCAGTTTGCTCCTGCCTCTGCACTATGGTAGAATAAAAGTCTCCCATAACAGCAGGACCTGCCGTGATGTAATGAAGAGGGGTGGGCCAGAACAGCACAGTGCCCCGCCTCTTCATTACATCACTGCAGGTCCTCAAGATTTGTTTCTAGTGCCAGGACCAAACTGAAGCATGGTGAGCATCACATCAGTAAAATTAAGGCAATAAATAATATAGTGTTAAAGGCTTTACTGTACACCTGCATGGGATTGGATCATTATATTTATATTATATATCTATATATCTATATATATATCTATATATATCTATATATCTATATATTATATACACATATATATACACATATACAAACACACACACACACACACACACACACACACACACACGGAGGATCACACATATAAGGATGGAGAACTTACATATTCCACGAGTTGGGCAATATATACCTGAAAGGTACCCAGAATGGGAAATATGAGTACAGAATTTGGGGATATTATTACCTCCATACCACAGTCAGCAGTAGACACCCCCCCATAACAGTGTGTCATGACCACATTTTTTCACTTTCATTTTTTTTCTATTTTTTCGTCCTCAAAAAAAAAAAAGGGTGCGTCTTATAGTCCAGTGCGTCTTATAGTCCAAAAAATAAGGTAACTCTTTTTGCTATTTAGCACTACGTGATTATATTAGGTCACACTGATACCTTATGTATACTAACAGCAGGTAGTTTGTGTTATATGGTACTTGGTTAAAAGCCGTTCGCCTAGGTGGATTTGAGCTTATATAATTATTTTCAACACAGGCTTAGATGTATTATATACTTGTCCATTACATTTGGCTATATCTAATATATAAAGCTGTGTGTGTGTGTGTGTGTGTGTGTGTGTGTGTGTGTGTGTGTGTGTGATACTTGCCCATTACATTTGGCTATATCTAATATATAAAGCTGTGTGTGTGTATGTGTGTGTATGTGTGTGTGTATGTGTGTATGTGTGTATGTGTGTGTGTATGTGTGTGTATGTGTGTGTATGTGTGTGTGTGTGTGTGTGTGTGTGTGTGTGTGTGTGTGTGTATGTGTGTGTGTGTGTATGTATGTGTGAGTGTGTATGTATGTGTGTATGTGTGTATGTATACAGTACAGACCAAAAGTTTGGACACACCTCATCTCTGGAACTATTAAGAGGAGACTTTGTGCAGCAGGCCTTCATGGTAAAATAGCTGCTAGGAAACCACTGCTAAGGACAGGCAACAAGTAGAAGAGACTTGTTTGGGCTAAAGCACACAAGGAATGGACATTAGACCAGTGGAAATCTGTGCTTTGGTCTGATGAGTCCAAATTTGAGATCTTTGAATCCAACCACCGTGTCTTTGTAGAAAAGGTGAACGGATGGACTCTACATGGCTGGTTCCGACCGTGAAGCATGGAGGAGGAGGTGTAATGGTGTGGGGGTGCTTTGCTGGTGACAATGTTGGGGATTTATTCAAAATTGAAAGCATACAGAACCATCATGCGTACCACAGCATCTTGCAGCGGCGTGCTATTCCACCCGGTTTGCGTTTAGTTGGACCATCATTTATTTTTCAATAGGACAATGACCCCAAACACACCTCCAGGCTGTGTAAGGGCTATTTGACTAAGGAGGAGAGTGATGGGGTGCTACACCAGATGACCTGGTCTCCAGTCACCAGACCTGAACCCAATCAAGATGGTTTGGGGTGAGCTGGACCGCAGAGTGAAGGCAAAAGGGCCAACAAGTGCCAAGCATCTCTGGGAACTCCTTCAAGACTGTTGGAAAACCATTTCCGGTGACTACCTCTTGAAGCTCATTAAGAGAATGCTAAGAGTGTGCAAAGTAGTAATGAAAGCAAAAAGGTGGCTACTTTGAAGAACTAGTTACAGCAAGATGGGCTGCAGTGTGTACATCGCCCTGGCCAAAAACTAGTACTCTAGCAGGATACAGCTAAACCCCCACTAAAGTGGAAGCATCGCAGGTGCAGGAGGAGCAAATCACACACACCCCTCCATGGAATGGAGGGGGGGGGGGGGATTGCTAGATGATAAAACTGCACACTAGTGGCTTGCATAGAGCGCTGTTCCCACATGCAGATAATAGGCTGCGGGTTTGTGACTTTATTAAGTGACGCCCATACTATTCGATCAGGCGGGTTGCCAAGCCGTACCCCACCTGTGTATCATGCACGGACAGACACTCTACAATGCAAGGCCCAACAGAAAGGGGCCTGGCTGTATCTGGTCCAAAAAAAAATAAATGAGGTTTTTGTTGGTATTTATGGCCATAAAACATAAGCCTACAACCCTCGTCACGGGACCTCATGCTTGTGCATGCTACATTAAATATAAACATAGCAACAAAAAGAGGAAAATATCCTCCAAAAATGTCCTCTATTTGTTCCTATGTTTATATTTAGTGTAGGGACCTACAAGCATGAGGTCCCTGTTAGTATAAGTACAACCTGGCACAACCTAGTAAATATGCCTGTTTGGCTGATATTAGGAATGAAGGGCCAGGACTAGGGTCACTACAGCAGGACATTGCTCCTAGCAACCAGGAAAACAACTGCTGTAGGAAGGAGGGAAGTAGGAGTGCAGCAAAGCCCAGACAGATGTTAGTGGTAGGGGACTCTATAATTAGGCGGACAGACAAGGTCATCTGTCGACTGTCGCCGAGACCGTGAATGCTGAACAGTGTGTTGTCTGCCGGGTGCTCGGGTTCGGCATATTGCGGATCGGATAGACAGATTGCTGGGTGGGGCTGGGGAAAACCCAGCGGTCATGGTGCACATTGGTACTAATGACAAAGTTAGAGGCAGGTGGAAGGTCCTTAAAAATGATTACAGGGAACTAGGAGAGAAGCTGAAGTCCAGGACCTCCAAGGTGATATTTTCAGAAATACTACCGGTGCCACGAGCGTCACTAGAAAGACAGCGGGAGCTTAGGGAGATAAATACGTAGCTTAGAAATTGGTGCAGGAAGGAAGGGTTCGGGTTCATGGAGAACTGGGCTGACTTCTCAGTCGGCTACAGGCTCTACGGTAGGGACGGGCTGCACCTCAATGGGGAAGGTGCAGCTGTGCTGGGGGAGAAAATGGTGAGACGGATGGAGGAGCTTTTAAACTAGAATCTGGGGGGAGGGAGGGTAGTGGAGCAAAAAAGGGGATAGATAGAGCAGATAGAGACAGTGAGATGGTAGGGGTCAATGAAGGATTAGGGGGGGGATGGGACATGCAAGGAACGTAGGGAGGCTAGGAGTAATAAAGGTGTTAATAGGATTAAATGGCTACTGGCAAATGCAAGAAGTCTTGCAAACAAAATTAATGAATTGGAGACTCTTATGTCAACCATGGATTATGATGTGGTGGGCATTACGGAAACCTGGCTGGATGAAAGCCATTACTGGGTGACAAACATACAGGGTTATAGTACATTTAGGAGGGAGAGGAAAGACAAAAAAGGTGGTGGGGTGTGTATATTTATCAAAACTAACCTAAAACCTGTGTTGAATGATCACATTGGGGGGAACTGCAACAATGTAGAGTCAGTTTGGGTAAATGTACATGGGGAGGGGAATAATGGAAAAATGCTAATTGGAGTTTGCTATAAGCCTCCTAACATACCTGAACAAATAGAGGGTGAAATGCTGGAACAAATTCAAAAGGCAGCTAATAATAATAATCGGGTTCTTATTATGGGGGATTTCAACTATCCAGACATACAGTGGGACATAGAATCTTCTGGTTGTGCTAAAAGCTGTAAATTCTTATCTACCATTCAAGACAATTACCTCTCTCAGATGGTAGATGAACCGACGAGGGAGATAATTTGCTAGATTTGGTCCTGTCAAATAGACCGGATACAATTTCAGATCTACAGTTTCGGGAGCACTTGGGCACCAGCGATCATAATATGGTAAGCTTCAACTTAATATTCAATAAAACATTTCAAAGGGGAAATGCTAAAACCTGGAATTTTAGGAAAGCTGATTTCAACAAATTAAGGGAAGAGCTTAAATGTGTAGATTGGGACAAAGTCATGGTAACTGGGGATACTGAACATAAATGGGGAAGTTTAAGGATATACTACTAGAGTCCTGTAAAAAACTTATACCCTCTGGTAATAAAACGTCCCGGAATAAAAAGAAACCACTATGGCTAAATAAGACTGTACAAAGTATAATAAAACAAAAACAAAGGGCGTTTAAAATCTTGACGGCTGAGAATACAGAAATAGCATTTCAGGAGTATAAAGATATCAATAGGCAATGCAAAAAAGAAATCAAACAAGCAAAACTAGCTACTGAAACAAAAATCGCCAATGACATTAAAATCAATCCCAAAATCTTTTATAAATACATTAATGCCAAAAGGAAAACAAAGGATAGTATTGGCCCCTTAAAATATAATAAGTTAGTTATAGAGGACAAACAAAAGACTGAGATATTAAATAGGCATTTCTCTTCTGTGTTCACCAAGGAACTGACTGTACCAGGCATCATTCAACAAGTGAAAAATCAAAGTTCACCACCCGATATAATTAATTTAACACAAGAAGAAGTACGCCTACGTCTGAGTAAATTAAACATTGACAAATCCCCCGGGCCAGATGGCATTCATCCACGAATATTGAGGGAATTGAGCTCCGTAATTGACAGACCGCTGTATCTCATCTTTTTAGACTCGCTTGTAACAGGGTTGGTGCCTCAGGATTGGAGGATTGCTGATGTGGTACCGATATTTAAGAAAGGTAAGAGGGTAGATCCAGGCAACTACCGTCCAGTAAGCCTGACATCAGTAGTATGCAAAGTTTTTGAGGGCATTTTAAGGGATGACATGCAAAAATATGTTGCAGAAAATAATATAATAACTGACAGACAGCATGGATTCATGAAAGATAAATAGTGTCTAACCAACCTGTTGGGGTTCTATGAGGGGGTAAGTGCAAACCTGGATATTGGTAATGCAGCTGATGTGATTTATTTGGACTTTGCAAAGGCATTTGATACTGTACCACATAATAGCCTTATACTAAAGCTCCAGAAGCAAGGACTAGGGGAAACTATATGCAACTGGGTAAGGAATTGGCTAAAAGATAGGAAACAAAGAGTAGTCATAAATGGAACATTCTCTAAATGGGCCATAGTCAGCAGTGGGGTGCCGCAGGGATCTGTGCTAGGACCAATTCTTTTTAATCTCTTTATTAATGACCTTGTGGATGGGATTGATAGTAAAGTGTCAGTCTTTGCTAATGACACCAAACTATGTAGGATATTAAAAACTGACCTTGATAGTATAATATTACAAAAAGATCTGGATAAGATGTCAGAATGGGCAGATACTTGGCAAATGAGATTTAATGTTGATAAATGTAAAGTAATGCACCTAGGACGGAGTAATCCTATAACTGCGTATACATTAAATGGAAGTGAACTCGGGACTACAGAACAGGAGAAGGACTTGGGTATTCTCATTACAAATAAGCTGAGCAGCAGCACTCAATGTCAGGCAGCAGCTGCAAAAGCAAACAATAATCTAGGGTGTATAAAAAGAGAGATTAGATCCAGTGATCCCAACGTATTGTTACCCCTCTATAAATCACTTGTAAGGCCACATCTGGAATACGGGATTCAGTTTTGGGCTCCACATTTTAAAAAGGACATTCAGAAGTTAGAGTCAGTTCAAAGGCGGGCAACTAGACTACTACAAGGAATGGAAGGCCTCCCATATGATGACAGGTTGAAAAAGTTAGATATGTTTAGCTTAGAAAAAAGACGTCTCAGAGGAGATCTCATTTATATGTATAAATACATGTGTGGTCAATATAAAGGACTGGCACATGACTTATTCCTTCCAAAGACAATACTAAGGACCAGGGGGCATTCACTGCGAGTGGAAGAAAAGCGATTCCGACAGCTAAATAGGAAAGGGTTCTTTACAGTTAGAGCAGTCAGACTGTGGAATGCCCTACCATAAGAGGTAGTAATGGCAGATACTATAACAGCTTTCAAAAAAGGGCTGGATGATTTCCTCTGTACACACAACATTGTTGGTTATAAAATGACTTTGTGACCAAATGTAGAACTGGTGGAGGAAGGTTGAACTAGATGGACCTAGGTCTTTTTTCAACCTTAGTAACTATGTAACTATAAGTAGCTTATGTGTAAGGTAATAAGATGTTGGTGGGGAGACTGATAGAGAGAGACAAAGAGACAGCCCCGGGGAAAGAGACAGCCCCGGGGAAAGAGACAGCCCCGGGGAAAGAGACAGCCCCGGGGAAAGAGACAGCCCCGGGGAAAGAGACAGCCCCGGGGAAAGAGACAGCCCCGGGGAAAGAGACAGCCCCGGGGAAAGAGACAGCCCCGGGGAAAGAGACAGCCCCGGGGAAAGAGACAGCCCCGGGGAAAGAGACAGCCCCGGGGAAAGAGACAGCCCCGGGGAAAGAGACAGCCCCGGGGAAAGAGACAGCCCCGGGGAAAGAGACAGCCCCGGGGAAAGAGACAGCCCCGGGGAAAGAGGTCTATTTATAGTGACTAGTATATAGAGAAGTAAAAAATACAGGTAAAGCCTATAGTATAAAATTGTTTATTAATTGTTCGAGCACTCATGTTATTTGCAAGGCACAATGCTCTTTATGCTATACTAGAATGTATTAACAAAAATGTATTCTGCACACAAAAACCACAAAACAAATAGATAGAAATGTAATTATTAAATTGTTGCCTATATTAACCAGAGCTCAGATTAATTAACTGTAGCAAAATAGAAACTAAGCTGTGATTGGTTGCTATTGGCAGCCTGATAAATCTCCAGGCAACAGAAAGCCCTCCCCCTGACAGTATATATTAGCTCACACATACACATAATAGACAGGTCATGTGACTGACAGCTGCCGTATTTTCTATGTGGTACATTTGTTGTTCTTGTAGTTTGGCTGCTTATTAATCAGATTTTTATTTTTGAAGGATAATCCCAGACTTGTGTGTGTTTTAGGGCGATTATGTGGCGAGGTTGGTGTATGTGTGGTGAGATGTGTGCTTAGGGGGGTATGTGTGTTCAAGTACGTGGTAGCGTGTGGCGCATTGTGTGTGTGTGTTCATATCCCCGAGTGTGGTGAGTATCCCATGTCGGGGCCCCACCTTAGCAACTGGACGGTATATACTCTTTGGCGCCATCGCTCTCATTCTTTAAGTCCCCCTTGTTCACATCTGGCAGCTGTCAATTTGCCCCCAACACTTTTTGTTTCACTTTTCCCCCATTATGTAGATAGGGGCAAAATTGATTGGTAAATTGGAACGCGCGGAGTTAAAATTTTGCCTCACAACATAGCACCCGGTGCTGCCCGGGATATTAACTGTCTCTCGGTCTCTCTCCCATTCTCTGTCTGTCTCCCCCTCTGTATATATCTCTCTGTCTCTCTCTCTCTTTGTCTCTTTCCCTGTCTGTCTATCTCTGTCACTTTCCTTGTCTGTCTCTTTCCCTGTCAGTCTGTCTATTTGTCTGTGTCTGTCTCTTTGTGTCTGTCTCTTACCCTGTCTATGTCTGTTTCTTAGCCTCTGTGTCTGCCTCTTTCCTTGTGTGTGTCTGTTTCTTTCCCTGGCTGCATTGTGACACGCCAACATTCCATATAAGGGCGTGACTGCGCATTCTTCTGAAGTTCTGGCTGCACTGTGGCTCCCAGCTCCATTCGCTTTAATGGAGGCAGGTTTTTTGGTGAGTAACTAAAGTGAGGGGTTAAAATTTCCCCTCAAAACATAGCCTATGACGCTCTCGGGGTCCAGAAGTGTGAGTGTGCAAAATTTTGTGGCTGTAGATGAGACGGTGCAGATGCCAATCCCAAACACACACACACACACACACACACACACACACACACACACACACACACACACACACACACACAGCTTTATATATTAGACTAGCTGTACTACCCGGCTTCGCCCGGGTTAATAACTGTTAACAAAATAGAATGTGTTAACATTCGCGGGATAGAATGTATAATTAGAATGTATTAACGTGCGGGATAGTAACTGTCTCTCTGTTTCTCTCCCATTCCCCGTCTCTGCCCTCGTCCCAGTCTCTGCCCCCGTCCCAGTCTCTTTGTCTGTCTTTCTCTTACCCTGTCTGTCTCTTTCCCTGTCAGTCTGTCTCTGTGTCTGTTTCTTACCCTGTCTGTGTCTGCCTTTTTCCCTGTGTGTCTCTTTCCCTGGCTGCATTGTGACACGCCAACATTCCATATAAGGGCGTGGCTGCGCATTCTTCTGAAGTTCTGGCTGCACTGTGGCTCCCAGCTCCATTCGCTTTAATGGAGGCAGGTTTTTTGGCGAATAACTAAAGTGCGGGGTTAAAATTTCCCCTCAAAACATAGCCTATGACGCTCTCGGGGTCCAGACGTGTGAGTGTGCAAAATTTTGTGGTTGTAGCTGCGACGGTGTAGATGCCAATCCCGGACATGCACACACACACATACATACACACATTCAGCTTTATATATTAGATATACTATATAGGATGCACCACACGCACCTTAAAGAAATGCATGGCAGAACACATTCCAGCAGCAGCTCCCGATTCTTAATAGTACTACTAGATCAGTCTCACGATTGTCTAGGCACTTAGCAGAAATCCACTCTAGTAATTTGTCCTCCCTTGTGGTAATGGGAATTGAGAAAGTCAGAAAACCTCCTAGGAGGAGGAGATTGGAAAAATGTGCTTCTTTCAAGTGAAGCACACTATTTTAAATCTGAATGCGCGCATTCCCATGGGTCTTTATTATCGCAATAATTTTAATTTATATTTTTTTAAAAAATAAGAGAAAATATTTATCAGGGTAGAAAATTTGTAGTTTGTGTTATATTAGGTCAGCTGAAATTAAATACCAATAACATATATTCACTTTAAAATACATTGCTAAAATGATTTCTGTTTATCATAGGCATGATTTATCTAATATACAAAAGGTGTGTATATGTGTGTGTGTGTATATGTGTGTGTGTATATGTGTGTATGTGTATGTGTATGTATGTCCGGGATTGGCATCTGCACCATCGCAGCTACAGCCACAAAATTTTGCACACTCACACGTCTGGACCCAGAGAGCGTCATAGGCTATGTTGTGAGGTGAAATTTTAACCCCGCACATTCCAATTTACCATTCAATTTTGCCCCTATCTACATAAATGGGGAAAAAGCGAAACGAAAAAAGTGTATCCACACCGTCGCATTTACAATCACGAACTTTTGCACAGACACCTCATGTGACCCAGGGAACATCGTAGACTATGTTTTGACAGGAAAATTTAACCCTGCGCTTTACAGTTACTCTCCAAAAAACATGCCTCCATTAAAGTAAATGGAGCCTGGAACTACAGGTTATTAGTAAGAGCTGTGATTGGTTGCTATAGGAACAAAAGACCTTCATAGTATAAGAAGCTTATAGACCGGGGAACGAGACAGACCGGGGAACGAGACAGACCGGGGAACGAGACAGACCGGGGAACGAGACAGACCGGGGAACGAGACAGACGGAGCACATTACTTGGCCAATTTAGTTAAATTGTGTGGAATATCTGTGGTGTTGAAATATATGTTGTGAAATGCTTCTATTAGCTTAGTTTTTGCCTTTTAATAATTACATTTCTATTTGTTTTGTGGTTTTTGTGTGCACAATACATTTTTGTTAATACTTTCTATTTTGTTAACAGCAGTTATTAACCCGGGTGAAGCCGGGTAGTACAGCTAGTTTAGCTATAAAATTGGAAAAACATTATATGACATGGATTTTGATGAATGTTAATGATTTCATATCTAGTCAGCTATAAATGTAATTACCCTGGTCGTCTTTTACTTGACTTCCTTTTGTATGTGTTCACATAAATGTGTTCTTATTGAACAATACACTATGATTAAGGACCCACTATTCTTAGTGTCTGAAATGCATAAGATTTTAAATGTGTGATTTTTATCTTTAAATAAATGGAGTTCTAAAAAAACTTATTTGAAGCAGACCACGGTGCTGGATTTTAGTCTACTCATCTACAAGTAACCTACTGGGACAGCTTATCCTGGATTCCGTTTACTAAACCTGGATTTGATATATGGCATGGTACGGTGGATTGAAAAGATTTTGTTTTTTCTTTTTTCATAAAAATGTCAATGTTTTTCTGGTCAAATTTTTGATTTTTTTTTTATAAATAAATGCACATTATATCAACCAAATATACCACCAACATGAAGTACAATGCATCGCAAGAAAAACAAAATAAAAAAAAAAACCAAACAAACAACTATCCTACAATTACTGGGAAATATTGAAGTGTTAAAAAAACAAAAAACAAAAAAAAACCTCTTCAGGACCAGAATTAATCCCGGATATCTGTCCGCATGCCATCCCCATATCAGTCTATGGGGACCCGAATATTGTGTTTTAAAATGGTGGTAGAAAGGGATCGGGGTATTGGAGCCTGTAGCTGAATGCTTTATATGTGTTCGGTAGGGTCCAATATGGTTGGACTCTAAGCAAATTTTTTAATTAAATTTAATTTTACACCACCCTACAGACACAGACTGCGTGTGCGATTCCAAGGAATCACGCACGCTGTCACACAGGGTGGAAGTGCAGTCCTACTGCAACTAAGGAGTAACGGTGGATGGAGGAAGCAGTGAATATTGAGGGTTATGAGCGGCCAAGGAAGTAGTGTTACAGCCGGGTGGGAGACACAGTAAGTATAATGCTCCTGTTTTATTCCCCCACTTGCTCTCTTTTTTCTTTATTTTTTTATGTTTATTTAATTATGTGGGTGATCGAATCAGGATTGTTACACAAAAGAACTCAGTTTTGGGGTCTGTGCATGGCGACTAGGTATCCAGTATGAATCTCAAATTTTACATTCTGGGTTCGCCCAACACTGTTCCAGAGTTTACACCATAAAGTGACACTGGTCAAAATTGTAATATTTGGCCTGGTCAAGAAGAGGAAGACAAGCTAGGGGTTAACCTCCAGGTAAACCTTGTTAAAATCATGTTAAGCCCTGTGCACACTAGAAAAAAGGATTTTTCTCAAGAAATGTCTTGAGTCTGAAAGATTAGCACGCGTGCATTAAAAAAAACCAATAACGCATCGAAAACTGCATGCATTTTTACCACGGTTATTTCCGCAGGTTGATTCCTGCGTTTTTTTACCATTATCTATGGCAAAAAACGCAGGTACCTGCAGAATAGTGACATGCACATTCTTTTTCTCAAGAAATTCTGCAGAAAGAATTTTCTTGAGAAAAAAACGCAGCGTGCGCACAGCTAATTTTTTTTTCCATAGGTTTTGCTGGGGAATGTCTGCAGAAAGATTTCAACCATTTTCTCAAGAAATTTCTATAGCAAAAAAACGCGGGTAAAAACGCAGCGTGCGCACAAGGCCTTAGACTGCTTTACTAGAAGCAGGGCTAAAAAGGTAGCATTTAAGTTTATTTTCTCTCTGTACCTGTGCGTCCAGTAAGGCTGGAGTCAAACTTGCGTGTGACTTGCGCAAGAATCGGATTGCCCTGCCCGGACCTGACCGGATAAATTGAGTCATCCAGAGGAAATCAAAGCTGCTATTGCGCTCTCACTTCAGTTCAAGTATCTCTGTAGGAGAGGAGAGTGGAGTCAGCACTGATAGGCCACAGGGCCACGGAAGAGCCAGTGCTGACACTGGAGGGCATACAAGTTGTTTTACAAGGGAAAAACATAGGGATTGAGAAGGGGGTTGTATGAGTAGTGAACAATCCCTTTATATGTAGATAAGTTTAGCTACATTTTTTAGAAATCATACAATACAGATATAGAACACTTTATCCTGCTTTATTCCTGTATTTAAAGTCATACAAGTTTGTGGTTTATTCTCACTTACCTTAGACTTGCTGGTATATGGCTTCATTTCATCATTGCATTTCAGCATGCCAATTCCTCTAGAAGCAAACCAAACAGCACAGCCAATGCTGTCATCTAGAACACTGTTTAAAGGTTGTAATAACTGTGAGATATGCTGTTGTCTCATTTGCTCAAGTTCTTCTGGTGTGACATTGATTTCAACAAAATTCCATATTCTCCTAGGATTTAATGCTTTAAGTTCTTCTAAACCCAGCCTGCCAGTTATTCGATCAGGAACATCAAATGGATCAAAGTATTTAAGAGCCACTGCATCCCCTTGTGGTGAGACTTTTTCTATACTACTTTTTTTTAAATGGTCAGTGCGAGGCTTCATCATAAACGCAACATTGAGTAGGTCAATAGGTTCCTGTGGTGGAATATGTCTATCTGCAAGAGCAGCCAGCATCATTGAATCAATTCCACCAGAGAAAAGGATTGCAACATTTGCAAGTTTTTCAAATTCCAAAGTCAAGAGCCTGTTGTCACGTGGTAGGCTTAAAACACGCTTCCTCACAGCTGCACTTAAAACTTCGATAAAAGACTCTGCGTTTTTCTTATGTACTTCTGAGATCAGCATTTTAAGGGTATCCATGGTGACACAGTTAGAAAGTGTTTGGCAGTTTGACTCCGGAACTGATGCAGGAATGGTTGTATTCAGTGGAGTAACTGGAGTGAGCAGCCTTCTATTTCCAGGTATAATTTTGGATACAGGCATTTCTAAGTCATTAGAAACAAATGTTTGAAGTTTTTCCAATTGTTCCTCTTCTGCAGTAGACATCCATGAATATAAAGTTATTTTTATTGACTTTTTTTCAGCACATGAGCTTAAGTTACACTTAAAAATACCAGATGCTGGCACCTCATGCCATTGTGTAACATCTGAGTTACAATGCAATTCAGTTACAGAAGTAAGACACAATGCTTCCTCAGGGGTGTCTCCAAATTGCCACAAAAGACTGCGGCGGCCAAAAAAATCTCTTCCAAACCATAGGTTATGTGTTTTCTTCTGATAGTAAATAAAAGCCCAAGGACCACGTAATTTGGAAATCAGTCCTAAGATATCATTGTCACTGTCACAGGATGCAATATGCTGAAATATTAGTTGAGAGTCATTAGCACTGTCAGGAACATCAATTCCACCAAAGACTTCTCCGTTCCAAAGAAATACATTGCCATTTCGATCTTGCAATGGCTGAGGAGTGAGTTGTCCTCGTAAATGAAGAACATGACCTGAAAAGAAACATCTGTATTTGTGGCAACAGTCTGTCTCCAACAGCTGAGAGCTGCTGTTGGGGCCTCTGCGTTGTAAATTCATGACATTTTGACTGAACGGTTTAATTACGTCAGCAGTCAGACTGACAGAAAAGCATATTCCACACATGTTGACCTGCCAAAAGATTATTTACTGGCTTGTAGACATTTCCTGGTAAGTAGGTGTCATGTTGTCCAATTTCTCTGTCAAATAAAAATGAAATGTTTAGTTCAATTTGATCATCACTTCTCTACAGCTACAAAGATAAGATACACATCTCACCCCATCTCTGGTCTGTGTGACCGCAGAATCGTAATGATTCTGCTGTATTTTCTGTGAGAGTGGGAAGTCACATGACAGTATGAATGTGATTTACATAGTTGTAGTCATATGCTGACTAGCCTCAATCAGCTTCTCTCAATAGAAATTAATTGATAGATGTGCAGGAGTCTAGTCAGCATGTAACCACAACTATGCAAACCTCATAAGGGCAGCCATGTGAGTTCCCACTCATACAGGAAATGTGATAGTGTGCACACTCTCATGATTTGGAAGTCTGTAGTCAAAGTGACGGTAGACTATTCTTAAGAGACCAGACACCCCTTGAAACACCTCCCTCTGCAGAAAATCTTCTATTTTTCTCACTTTGCACCTTCCAGGTGTGATAAAATACTGTATTTTTCGGA
This sequence comes from Anomaloglossus baeobatrachus, assembly GCF_048569485.1. Lineage (NCBI taxonomy): Eukaryota > Metazoa > Chordata > Amphibia > Anura > Aromobatidae > Anomaloglossus > Anomaloglossus baeobatrachus. The sequence continues at coordinate 146,237,901 of NC_134359.1, read as the reverse complement.
CTATAAGAGGCACTCCCCCCCCCCCCCCCAAATGTTGGGGGAAAGTGGGGGGTGCGTCTTATGGTCTGAATATAGGGCTGCGGGGAATGAGGGTGCTGCGGTGGAGCGTATCATCGGGGCCACGAGCAGGCTGCAGCAGTCTGCCGTGACCACGTGGGCCCGCTCATTACATATGCAAACACAAACATCACAAATAAAGCTGTAATATTTATCAACCTATCCATCTATACCATCCATCCCTCCCCCTCCATCATCCCTCCCTCCATAATCCCTCCAAGAAGAAGGAAATGACAAAACATTTTTTTTTTCAACGTGCTTTATTGCATTGAAGGCATAAAACACATACCAACCCGCAAAAAAAACGCGAGTACGTTTTTTTCCGCGAGTGCGGTATTCTGCTAGAGGGTGCAGATTTTTCTTAAGAAAAGTCCATTCTCTAGTGCACACATAGCCTTATATTGGTTTTTTTTTATGCTTTGCCACTTTCACACCATAACAATTTTATAGAAAACATAATTTTTACATTGCTGTATTCTAAGAACTATAGTTTATTTTTCTTCTGACGCACCTGTATGGCAGCTTGTTTTTTGCAGTACAAGATGACTTTCAGCTGTACCATTTTTATTGATCTAACTTTTTGATCATGCTTTATTCCACTTTTCGTCAGCTGTATGATGAAGACATTTTTATACCTCTTTTTGTTTATCGTGTTCACTGAAGGGGTTAACTAGTTAGTTTTATAGATCGTGTAGTTTCGGACATAATTATTGCAATAATTTTTTTTATTCTTTATCTCCAGTCACGTCATGGGACATTACTTTTCATCATTTTAATTTTATTTTTCACTAATATCCACTGCAACGCTCCATCATTGCAGTGGATTATATGTCAATGCTGCACTGACAGCACTGACACTTTGCCTCTAGCACCATACATATGGCATGGTGTGTGAGGCTTTCCATAGCTTGGTAAGCTGAGTGTGGTCATGGTAACGACCCCAGGTTACTATGGCAGCGATCAGGCCCCTGTGATCGCATTACAGGGACCTGATTGCTTGCAAAAGGAGTGTGATCCTCTCCCTGTTTCCTAAATGCTGCGATCGCTTTTGAGTGCAGAATCTAGCGAGTTAAACTGCTGGGAGCGGTGTGGGAACCAGTCCTGGTGGTAAGAGCTGGGTCTCTGCTTTCACATAAGCCATAGACCCGGTGGCGATTGCGGGGGTACTTTGCCTGAGCCCCTGCGATCGCTATGATGTATTGGGTACGTCATCCGTCATTAAGGCACAACTACTTAGGATTTACCCAGTACTTCCAATGCCGTAAGCAGGTTAAAACAGTGAATCTTGTATTAAAAATAATTGATTACATGAATTATTAATACAAAAATCAAAATCGAAGAACCTTCCCTTTAAGAATATTTTAAAGATTTGCTGTACAGTTTCCATATGGTTTAAAACTATGATTGACTTTTATAAGTGTTTGAAACATTGGCTGCATCATGCAGAAGTCACTAAGGAAGGAGAAGATGGCAAATGAACTATCTCCACCTCCCTTTTTTAATTATGCAAAATGTTTTTTTTGCATGTTTCTGATCGTTGTGTCACTGCTGATATTATTGTTTGTGGCAATGAAATAAAATCTAAATAAAACAGAAGTTTTAGTGTATTATTTCAATCTGAATATAATGAGAAAATATACACACTAAATTATACAAAGTAACAAGAAAAATTACCTAAAATATATTTACCTTATAAATAACATTTGAAATATTAAGAACGTGACCTATCAATCTGAACGAAAACAAAGTTTACTTACTTTGGCACTCGCTAAGAGTTTTGGATCGATCCGAGAGGAAGTAAATGTTGCTGTTCAACTGTTGTCTGTATACACGCTAGAAACAAAAATGTTAAATATTGGTAATTACCATTTGCTGAAATAAGAAATGCATGTAATTATTCAGCATGTCAAAGACAATATTATTTAAATGAATAGATTTAATAGAAATCTAGTAAGAAAAAAAAAACAACATACCAATAGAACAAACTATTATTCAGCAATGCATAGAAAGATTCACTTCTAGGGGTTGTCCATTGCTCAGAATACCAATTCTCAGTTGCTATAAGGTGGCTATACACGCTACGATATCGCTAAAGCGATCTCGTTGGGGTCACGAAATTTGTGACGCACATCCGGCCGCTTTAGCGATGTCGTTGTGTGAGACACCTATGAGCGATTTTGAGTTGTCGCAAAAACGTTCAAAATCGCTCATCTGTGACATGCCCCCCTCTTCCCAATTATCGTTGCTGCTGCAGTAACTATGTAGTTCGTCGTTCCTGCGGCAGCACACATCGCTACGTGTGACACCGCAGGAACGAGGAACCTCACCTTACCTGCATCCCGCCTGCAATGAGGAAGGAAGGTGGGCGGGATGTTACGTCCCGCTCATCTCCGCCCCTCCGCTTTGATTGGGCGGCCCCTTAGTGACGTCGCTGTGACGCCGAACGACCCGCCCCCTTAGAAAGGAGGCGGTTCGCCAGTCACAGCGACATCGCTAGGCAGGTAAGTAGTGTGACAGGTCCGCGCGATTTTGTGTGCCACGGGCAGCGATTTGCCCGTGTCGCACAAACGAGGGGGGCGGGTACCCACGCTAGCGATAACGGTAATATCGCAGCATGTAAAACGGCCTATAGTTCCCCATATAAAGTAAGAACAGACTATACTCCTCTGGTGCCATTCTAGAAAGATGATGATTACTTAACGGTAACTTTTTTCTGGAGCCATAATAGCACCGTACGTGAGAGTGTATCCGCCCCAGGAACAAAACACCTTTCTGAAAATAAAAGGGGCGGCATATCTCCAAAGCCGAAGTGTGTTTTTAAAGCCTTAGAGGTAATCGCCTTATTAATAGACATATCCATCACCATACAGGAGCCCCCATTGTGCTGAACACATTTTACACACAATGTTTTGGGATTGTTTTTTTGTCAAAATCCAACACCAAATCAGGGAGGGAACCATCACGGTGCTGTCATGGCTTTAGAAAATCCAGTTACCGGTAAGAAATCATCTTTTCCCTTCCCATGACAGCACCGTACGTGAGAGAATAAAATAGAAGAATTCTAGGGAGGGACCACTGCAAGAGAGCACTTTTCTCCAAAAAGAGAGGTCCAAAAGCCCCAAATCCAAATGATAGTGCTTGAAAAAAATGGGAGGGTGATGACCAAACTTGGGCCTTACAGATCTGCTCTACTGAAGCGTTCACCCTTTCCACACAGGAAGTGGATATAGCCCTAGTAGAATGGGCCCTAATCACCTGAGGGCGGCCTGTGCTGATGCGGAGTATGCCAAACTAATAGCCTCCCTCACGCACCTAGCAATAGTGGACCTGGTGGCTGCTTTCCCATTTGGGCCGCCAAACAGGACAAACACCGTGCAAAATTTTCACCAGGGTCTTATTTCAAAGTATCTCAGGACGCTTCTCCTGACATCCAGAAAATGCAAGACCTGCTACTGGAGTTGAGCGAATACCTAACTATTCGTACTCACTATACTCATAACGAGTACTGTCTAATACTCGCGTATTCATTCCGAATCGCATATGCAATGCAAGTCAATGGGGAATACTCACAATGTAACGAGTAACACGAATTCCACAATATTCACTTCTCGCATGAATACTACGGCATTCGGGTTACTTGTTACTTTGCGAGTTTTTCACCATTGACATCCATTGCACATGCTATTCTGAATGAATTTGCGAGTAGTAGACATTTTTTATGAGTACAGAGAGTACGAATAGTTAGGTACTCGCTCAACTCCACCTGCTACCCCTGGAATTTAGATTTAACACGGAAGGAAGGCAAAATTATTTCCTATGGAATTTGGAGTTAACCTTAGGTAAAAAGTCTGGGTCCATCTTAAATATTATCCTGTCATCCAGAGCCGTGGTGAAGGGAGGGTTAATATAAATGGCTTCTAGCGCACAAATACGCCTAGCCGATGTTAATGCCACAAACAATGACACACTTAGGTTGAGGGCCTTGGTGGTGGCTGAAGAGATCTGTTTAAAAGTGGGCTCTTGTGAGGGCATTTAGTACTCAAAGATCCCATGGGGCTAGTTTATGGTTTGCTACTTGCTTAGAAGTAAAGCTCAGATAACCTGTGCCCTGAAAACTGTAGGAATGTCTTCCATATTGCTGCATATTTGGTAGAGGTTACTTTTTTCCTACTGCAGAGAAGTGTGGAAATCAGGTTTGGTGAAAAAATCCTGGCTGCTAGAAGGTCCCTCAAGTTCCATGCCATCAAGTGTAACCCCTGTACTCGAGAATTAAGCATCGACCCTTAAGAAAGTAGGTTGTGCGTGTCTAACAGTATCCAGGGGTCTGATATAGACAATGTTCTCAGCCACGTGAACCAGGCTGTTCTTGGCCAGAAGGGCGCAATCCAGATTTTCCTCAACACTAGCGGAATCAGTGGAAAGGGCAGACATACATAGGCTAGTCGGAAGTCCCATCTCTGCAAAGGCGCGTCTACTCCCTCCGGTTACCCGCTTGGCTCTAGGGAAAAGAACCTGTCGAATTCTCTAGGTTTGCAAATAAATTATTTCCGGTTTTCTCCAAATCAGGCAAATTTGTTTGAAAACCTCGTTTCAAAGTCCATTCGGTTTCTTTTAGCATATGGCAGTTTAGGTAGTTGGCTACGATGTTAGGACTTTTTTGATAACTGGAACGTGTGTTCCAAGCAGAGCTCTGCCGCCTGAATTGACAAAACCTGCCCCTGAAGGCCTCTTGTGGGGAACTGCGTCCATTGGATAGCAGGGATCGTAGACGTCAGAGATGGCATAATAAGGACATCACCTGTCTTGCTGAGATTTTCGGCCACATCAGCTTATAGGATTTTCTGTTTTATCTTGATTATTTTTTTTCTGGTGGGGCTGTCTCTTTGTCTCTCTCTATCCGTCTCCCCACCAACATCTTATTACCTTACACATAAGCTGCTTATACTAACAGTTTATTTTATTCCTATTGCAACCACTGACAGAGAAAGTCCCCCTGGCATGGTACTGTGCACAATTTTATCTTGGACTGAAAATCTGCGCTCCAGTTCTTTTGCCATAATGCCAGCCTACTGGAATTATAAAGGACACATATCAAATTCAGTGTATGATAAAAAAAAACCCTTTATTGGAGATTCTTAATGGCCGGGTCAATCTTGGCCTGACATTAAGAATCTCGGGCTTTATACCAGCTGGTAAAACATAGCTGGTATTAACCCCTTATTACCCAGCGTGCCACCTGCCACCAGGGCCACTGGAAGAGTTGGATACAGCGCCAGAAGATGGCGCTTCTATGAAAGCGCCATTTTCTGGGGCGGCTGTGGACTGCAATTCGCAGCCGGGGACCCAGAAAGCTTGGGCCACCTTGCGCTGAAGATTCCAATCCCCAGCTGCCTAGTTGTACCTGGCTGGACACAAAAATGAGTGAAGCCCACGTCATTTTTTTTTTTAAATTATTTCATGAAATTCATGAAATAATTTTAAAAAAAAAAAAATATATATATATATTTGGTTCTCAGCCGGGTACAAATAGGCAGCTGGAGGTTGAGGGCAGCCTGTACCTGCCTGCTGTACCTGGCTAGCGTACAAAAAATATGGCGAAGCCCACGCCATTTTTAAAAAAAAAAAAAAAAGTTTTTTAGGCAAAAACCTTCATATATTATCAAAAAAAAGAAAAAAGGCTTTCCTGGATTTTCCATTGCCAGTGAAGGTAACACCAAGCAGCGGGGGTTAGCAGCCAGTAGCTGCTTGGGTTATCCTTAACAATAGAAAATGCAGCGGGAGCCCACACTTTTTAGGGTTAGGGCTATGTGTTTGGATTTTTTTCGTTTTTTTTTTTTATTTTTAATGAATTTTTTTTAAAAAAAAAAAAAAAAAAGACATGGACTTTGCCCATCGAGCACCAAAGAATTTTACTGCTCACTCATGCCTACTCCTGACCACAGCACCAGCAGAACAAGTAATCTGATGACTCCAGTGTCGGACGATTACTTGTTGTGTGTCTCCCTGCATCCATCGCAGCGTGAGCGGGCTGTGAGGTCACCTGAGTTCAGTCCAGCACTAGAGTCAGCTGATCTGAACTCAGCTGAATTCCAGCCCGCACACGCTGCGATGGATGCAGGAGGACACAAAACAAGTAAGGTCTAAGGCTATGTGCGCACTTTGCTTTTTACCTGCTTTTTACCTGCTTTTTTGCTGATTTTTCAACTACAGCGTTTAATGCCAAAATGGTTGTGTTCTGCTTTTCAAGCAAAGTCTATGGGATTTTGGTTTTCTTGTTCGCACTATGCAGTTCAAACTGCAGCCTTTTTGTTGCAGAACTTTGGTCAAAAACTCAGCTTTGCAGTGCAAAACCCAAATGGCAAAAACAAAAACATGACAATTGTTTTTGCCATTTGGGTTTTGCCCTGCAAAGCTGAGTTTTTGACCAAAGTTCTGCAACAAAAAGGCTGCAGTTTGAACTGCAAAGTGCGAACAAGAAAACCAAAATCCCATAGACTTTGCTTGAAAAGCAGAACACAACCATTTTGGCATTAAACGCTGCAGTTGAAAAAGCAGGTAAAAAGCAGGTAAAAAGCAAAGTGCGCACATAGCCTAAGCCACACCGCGAGAAAAACGGTGCGAGTGGAGTGCGATAAAACATCGCATTCCATTCGGACCAATATTAGCCTGTGTGTATCAGCGCACCTGAGTAATTATTTTCTCAGCCCTAATCGGACCAAGAAAACAATCACAGCATGCTGCAATTGTAATGCAAGCCTCTTTTACCCATTCAAGTGTATGTGGTAAGAAAAAAAAAAAAAAAAAAATAAAAAAAATCGCACTGTACTTGCGGTACATCGGCGTACCGCAACTGCAGAGCGAGAATCGCAATAGCCGACTACGGAGGAGAGAGGGAGAGAAATCCCTCCCACCTCTCCTCAGTGCTGGCCCGGCCGCCCCTCCGCAGCGCTGGCCCGCTCCTCCTGAGTGCCGGACCGCCCCCCGCAGCTGAGGTCCGCTCGCACAGTCGGACCTCAGTCGCAGGGACACACGCATGACACTCAGCTCTGCTGTACTGCCAGCATGAGCAGAGTGTCATGCAAGGGGATCGCAGTAATACCCGTGTGGCCCCAGCCTAAATCGGCCGACACTGGAGTCTGCTGATCTGAACTCAGCTGAACTGACCACAAAGCCCGCACACGGTCACATGTAATCGGCAGCAGGCAGTGACTGCTGTTAACTTGCATCCATTGCAGCGTGTGCGGGCTGTGAGATCAGGAGTTCAGCTGACTCCAGTGCCGGACGATAAATTCTGTGTCCCGCTGCAGAAGGATCCGGTAAAATAATGGTTGCATGCGTTGCACATTTAATCCACAGGATCCGGTCATATGCGGTTTGCGTTTTTTTTGCCTACAGGCAAAAAAACGCTGATGTGAAAGTAGCCTGCAAAATGCATGCCACACAGATGATACGAACGACACACAGACTATGCAACAGGGAAAAAAAAAAAGCAATCTCATGACCCCTTCTTTTTTTTTCCCCAATTATTTTTTTCACATGTTGCGCCGGCTAATAATCATAATTTCTGTACATACATACACAGACAGACACACAGACAGACAGAGACACACAGACTATGAACTATATGAGAACAAGCAGAAGATAGACGCCTTCTTCCCCTGGTTGTGCAGAGCTGGGAGCTTCGGTTGTCTCTGCTGTGATTGCTCTCAGAGCATCCACACTGGAAAGAGGCAGGTAGGAGTCTTTGGGTGTAGAGGAGAGCTGAGTGGGTGTGTTAGATACAGTGGGTGTGTTAGATACATCCCTAGAGCCACAAAAAATTATGTGAGTTGTAGGAACTGAACCGAGGAGGTCAGAAGAGAGATTAACACCATCAGAGCTGGAGCCAGCAATGAGGATGTGCTGCTAGAGCACGATAAAAGGTAATATTGCTGAAAAAACATAATAGATGTGTGGAGAGGCACATATTAGCAAGATTTATCAGAAAAAAAAAAAATCAGTTTTGGTAACTGGACAATTTCGTTAAAAAAAATAAATAAAATCTGATAGGTCCCATGTTGAATCCCTGCACAAATATAACCAGAAACACAAGTAACACACATGCAATTTTTCACAATTTTAAAAACACGTTTTTTTCACAATTGCGCATCAAAAGTTTGAATTTAATTTCTCCAAAGCAAAATATAAAGAAACATAGTCTTGTGACATATCAAATGAAAGCCGGTACCGTTCTGAGAAAAATAATGCCTCTCCCACCTCTTTATCGTACTTCTAGCCCAAGATATGATAAATTAATGCAAGGCCATACCAGGCCAAAATTTGCGCTTTCAAAACTTTAAAAGCCTGTAACAAATTAACCGAAGAAAAAAAAAATTCAAAAAACTTTAAATTTGTAATTAACTAAAGTTGTACTTAAAAATTTTTTTAAAAAAATCTAAAGACGTCAGGTAAAAAGAAAAAATTTCATATTTTGATCACTTGACATAAAATGACCCGTCTAATGAATGATGTCGTGAAATTGCGCTGGGCTAGTATTACAATGGCCTTTTTAATATTCTAAATACCTCCAAAAATATTATATTAGGGAGACTTTGTGGTTTTGCAGCGTGCGACTGTGCCTCTTTTTCTCATATATTTCACATCACGTTACACAGATACACCTATTCACATTGGTAGGTGCTGTCAGTTCACTTTGAAGTCAGGTTAGTACCAGCATGGGAAACCGGCAAGGGAACCCCTGTTTTCATTCTTTTTTCATTATATATTGTATGTAACAGGAAGTGATGCTCTGTTTTTGCTGGGTTTGTTCTCTAGCCCCTGGCAGCTTCATTAGCCTTTTTTGTGCTCACCTGCTGATCTTGTAGGAGTTTTTTTGTGTAAATCAGATTTTATTCGAATAAATAACATGTTTACAAGTTATAGGTTATGCAACATATGGATATAGAGTAGAAGAACTCCAATCTTGGAGGTAATACAACACTTTTCTACTTACATAATAAGTCCTTTGATTACACACTTCAGGTCAGACCATCATCACCCATGTAATAGCTTTGCTTTGGAGATGATGCCCACTGGGTGACCACCAATCCAACCCCCCTGACGAAGCCCCGCTCACCACCACCAGCCTGCCTGCTAACACCTCTAACATGTCTCAAGGTAAATTTGCTATAATTATTACATGACATGTTTTTGGCACTTTTTTAGGGAAAGCTTGTTATGGGTAATCTACCCCTTGACTCATTGGTTTTTCCTCTTTCCCATATATTACATTATTTGCCACCGCACCAGGGCAACGGGATGAGCTGGAAAAAAGCACCAGGACTGGCGCATCTAATGGATGCGCCACTTCTGGGGCGGCTGCAGCCTGGTATTTTTATGCTGGGAAGGGCCAATAACTATGGACCTTCCCACCCTGAGAATACCAGACCACAGCTGTCCGCTTTACCTTAGCTGGTGATCCAATTTGGGGGGGGACCCATGTTTTTTTTTTTTATTATTTATTTACAAATAATTATAAAAAAAAGCCTGGGGACCCTCCAAATTGGATCAGCAACTAAGGTGAAGCTGCCAGCTGTGGTTTGCAGGCTGCAGCCGTCTGCTTTACCCGAGCTGGGTATCAAAAATGGGGGGGACCCCACATTATTTTTTTTTTAATTATTTATTTTTTTGGCTAAATACAAGTCTAGGCACCCTTTAGTGCCAAATGCATGAAAGTCACTAAAGGTTGCCAGCTTAGAATATGTAGGGGGGTGGGACATTATATATGTGTTTGACATCTGTCTGTCCATCCATCCTAGCTTTTTAGGCTGCGTGTCCGCGATTAGGGTTTCAATAGTTCTGGACGCTGAGTTTTCACTGCGTCCATAACGCTGCGTTGTACAGTAGAAGTGCAATGGGAGGATTTTTAGAAATCTCCTGCTCACGGTGCTTATTTCCTCCACAGCATAAACTGACATTTAGTGCTGCAACATGTCAATTTATGCTGCGGAGACTAGAGTTCTCTGTGAAGAGAATGGAGCTAAAGTCAGCAGCAGCCCGAAACTGGATCGTGGCCGTGGACATCACTCACATCTCCACAGACTCCGTGTCGCCGGATCGTGGACACAGCCTAAAAGTGAGAAATTTGCTGCTAGAGCAACATTTTTTGTGATGCCCCTGGGGTTCAAAATGCTCACTATACCCCTGAATAAAATCCTTGAGGGAGTCTAGTTTCCAAATTGGGGGGTCACTTGGAGGGTTTCTGCTGTATAAGTACCCTAGGGGCCTTAAAAATGCAACATGGTGCTCGCAATCTATTTCAGCTTTACCAAAAATTCAAATGGTGCTCCGTCCATTCAAAGCCCTCCTGTTTGTCCAAACAGAGGTTTTTGTCCACATGTGGGGTATCCCTGCGCTCATAAGAAATTGGATAAACTGTGTGGTCCACTTTTTGGTGTTACCTCTTGAAAAAGTGATAACATTTGATGCTAAAGCACGATTTGTGTGAAAAAAAATGAAAAAACCTTAGGTCGTCAGATCGAAAATTATCAAAATCTGTGAGGTACCTTTGGGATTAAAATGCTCACTATACCACTGGATAAAAACCTTGAGGGGTCTAGTTTCCAGAATGGGGTCACTTGTGGAGGAGCTCCACTGTTTAGGCACCGCAGAAGCTCTCCAAACGCGAAATGGCGCCCGCTAAGGATTCCAGCCAATTTTGCAGTCTAATGGTGCTCCTTCCCATCCAAGCCCTGCCGTGCACCCAAATATTTGATTTCCAGCACATATGGGGTACTGGCATACTCAGGAGAAATTGCACAATACATTTTTGGTGCATTTTTTCCTGATACCCTTGTAAAAAAAAAAAAAAAAAAAGCTACTTGGTTGAAGTAACAATTTTGTGGTAAAAATGTATTTTTTTTATTTTCACAGCTCAACGTTATACAATTCTGTGAAGCCCCCGGGGGTTCAAAGTTCTCACCAAACATCTAGATAAATTCCTTGAGGGGGCTAGTTTCTAAAATGCGGTCACTTGTGGGAGGCCTTAGGGGCCCTACAAATTCAACATGGTGCCCGCAATCTTTTTTGGCCAAATTTGCTTTACAAAATTCAAATATTGCTCCTTCTATTCTGAGCCCTCCCATTTGTCCAGAGTTTCCTGACCACATCAGCGCGGTCACAAGAAATTAGGTAAATTTTGAGTTCTAGAGAGATAGAGATTATATATATATATATATATATATATGAGAGAGAGAGAGATAGAGAGATATATATATAGAGAGAGAGAGATATAGAGATATAGCAGCAGCCTGACAAGAACCAGAATCAGGAAGATGGTAGACGAGGGCCAGGAGAGGTATGTCAGTGACTGGAGGACCGACATCAACACCTCACAGAAACTAACCACGTACCAGAGACTACAGAGAGACTACAGACTGGCCCCATATCTGGAGAAACTCCCGGATCCCAGAGACCACAGGACCCTGAGCCGATATAGACTCAGTGCCCACAGTCTAGCCATCGAATCCGGCCGACAAGCAGAGCTACAAGCCCAGGGAGGACAGACTGTGCCAACACTGTGACCTGGAGGATGAAACCCACTTCCTGCTACACTGCACCAAGTACTCAGCAGTGAGGGACACTCACTTCAGGAGACTCTCCCATCTCTTCCCGGATTTCAGCTCCATGAAGGAGGAAGAGAAAATATATATCCTGCTGGGGGAAGAAGAGAGCGCAGTGGAGATAGCAGCGCGGTATGTGAGCGAATGTCATAGACTTCGAGAAAGAGAACTATGATAAGTCATGGACTTCCATAGCCCCCCCATCCCAGATGTGGCCCCCCAATCCCCACCCTGGATATGCCCCAACCACCATTACTACAGTCCCCACCCTGGATATGCCCCATCATAAGCCATGGACTTCCATAGCCCCCCATCCCAGATGTGGCCCCCCAGACCCCCACCCTGGATGTGCCCCATCCATCCTTCCTACAGTCCCCACCCACCATCCCCACAGCCCCAGTCCCTAATGTACACTTGCTTTGGCAAAAACTAATTTGTATTTGGTCCTGCCAATAAAGCTTATTTGATTTGATTTGAGAGAGAGATAGAGAGAGAGGGATAGATAGATATATATATATATATATATATATCTATCTAATATATAGAGAGATAGAGAGAGAGAGATAGAGAGAGAGAGATATATATAGAGAGAGAGAGAGAGAGAGAGAGAGAGAGAGAGAGAGAGAGAAAGATAGAGAGAGAGAGAGATATAGAGAGAGAGAGATATAGAGAGAGAGAGATAGAGAGAGAGAGATAGAGAGAGAGAGAGATATAGAGAGAGAGAGATATAGAGAGAGAGATATATAGAGAGAGATATATAGAGAGAGAGATATAGAGAGAGAGATATAGAGAGAGAGATATAGAGAGAGAGATATAGAGAGAGAGAGATATAGAGAGAGAGAGATATAGAGAGAGAGAGATATAGAGAGAGATATATAGAGAGAGAGAGATATAGAGAGAGAGAGATATATAGAGAGAGAGATATAGAGAGAGAGAGATATAGAGAGAGAGAGAGATAGAGAGAAAGATAGAGAGAGAGAGAGATATAGAGAGAGAGATATAGAGAGAGAGAGATATAGAGAGAGAG
>NC_134359.1:146205294-146225017 GCF_048569485.1 Anomaloglossus baeobatrachus | reverse complement strand
TAATGCATTGCCATGGACCATCATTGCAATGCATTACACCTGTCAGCTTAACACTGAAAGAATAACGAATAACGTTTGGAACACCATTCTAAGTCTGAACTGGGTGCAAAAAACCTAAAAAAACATCACTATGGGGAGATAAGGTATGCACACCAGTGACTATGTAAGGGGAATACATGGAATAGCAGAAACTGCTGTGTGAATACTGACTTGAAAAATCCAATAGCTATATGAAGAGTGAAAATGTGAAAAATGGAATCTGCATTACTGCCATGAACATATGAATCAAGAGAAATTTAGCTACTGAATTGATCAATGCAATAGAGCCCCAACACTACGCCAAAGTATTTCTCTACGTTGGGGTCCCTAGCTTGTGTGTGTCCTCTCATGCAGTTAAAAAAAAACTTACCGTGTATGGGAAGCTGAGACCCAGGCTATTTATGCGTATTATATGGATTGGCAATAGGTGTGGTGGGGAGGGTTCACAAACGAAAAACTACTAACAATAACGAGCTGGGTCTCAGCTTCCCATACACGGTAAGTTTTTTAACTGCATGAGAGGACACACACAAGCTAGGGACATCTATTGCATTGATCAATCTATTGCATTGATCAATTCAGTAGCTAAATTTCTCTTGATTCATATGTTCATGGCAGTAATGCAGATTCCATTTTTCACATTTTCACTCTTCATATAGCTATTGGATTTTTCAAGTCAGTATTCACACAGCAGTTTCTGCTATTCCATGTATTCCCCTTACATAGTCACTGGTGTGCATACCTTGTCACTGGTGTGCATACCTTATCTCCCCATAGTGACACTGAAAGAATGCCTGTTAGACCATGCTCTTGGCATGGTTTAACAGACCACCATAGCCAGGTGAGGCTGCTTTCACATCAGCATTTTTTTTGCTGGTCAGCAAAAAAAACGCAAAATGTATATGACCGGATCCGCTACAAATGCGTTGTCATTTAAATGCATTTGCAATGGAATCGTGGCAATAAGCGTTCACTTGCAGTTGCGTACGGCACACTGGATCCGGTGAGATGCAGTATTTTATCTTTTTCAAAAACGCTACTTGTAGCGTTTTTGACCTAAGACAAAATACTGCATCTCAACGGATCTTTCGTATTGCAGCGGTAGCTGCAATGCTTTTTAATGAGCCGGATCCTGCTCTACCGGAAGTCACCGCATTCTGGTAGGCAAGATCCTGTTTTCAGTACTGAGCATGCCCATAAAGCAGTTTCTCCCCCGTGCTTTCTAGTGGAGCTGCATCAGTTGAAGAAAGAAGACAGAAGAAAGAAGACCAGGATCATGGAGGGGTGAGAGGGAGTAATAAAGATGGAGTCTAAGTGTGTCTGTGTATTTATTTCTAAAAAATATTTTTTTTTCTCTGTGTGATGTCTTTAACACTTTATTGGAGATTCTTAATGGCTGAGTCAAACGTGGCCCGACATTAAGAATCTCGAGCTTTATATCAGCTGGCAAAACAAAGCTAGTATTACCCCCTTATTAGTTGGATACAGCGCCAGAAAATGGCGCTTCTATGAAAGCGACATTTTCTGGGGTTGCTGCGAACTGCAATTCGCAGCGAGGGGGGGGGGGGGGGGGGGGGGCAGAAAGCTTGGGCTACCCTGCGCTGCAGATTCCAATCCCCTGCTGTCTAGTTGTAAAACAGAAAGGGGAGACGCCTGCCATGATTACCCTTGGATTTAGTGGCAGCTATGCTGCCATTAACTCCTTATTACCTCGATTGCCACCGCACCAGGGCAATTCGGGATAAGCCGGGTAGAGTCCCGGGATTGTCGCATCTAATGGATGCGGCAATTCCGGGCGGCTGCTGGCTGATATTTTTAGGCTGGAAGGCTCCCCATAACGTGGGGCTCCCCATCCTGAGAATACCAGCCTTCAGCGGTGTGGCTTTACCTTGGCTGGTATCAAAATTGGGGGGGACCGCACGCCGGTTTTTTTTTTTATTTATTGTACTGCACGATATATAGACCCGCCCACCGACGGCTGTGATTGGTTGCAGTGAGACAGCTGTCACTCAGCGTGGGGGCGGGTTTGACTGCAACCAATCATAGGCACCGGTGGGCGGGGGAAGCAGTGAATATGATATTGAATAATGGGCGGCCGCCTTTTCAAAAGAGGAAAAGCCGCCGGAGCTTTGTGACAGATGTGCAGCATCGCGCCCATGATCGGTAAGTATGAGAGAGGGGGGAGAGAGACCAGGAGTGATTTTTAACGATTTCAATCGTTCTGCTAGACATGCTGAGCATGTGCAGTAGAACGTGATGAAATCCATCAGCGGATTCCGCCACTTAGTGCATAGTGGCGGAAACCGCCACCATAGACAATTACACACCGTGGCGGATTCCAACAGAATCCGTCAAGGTGCTCTATTTTAACGACAAAAAACGCTACATGCAGCGTTCCTTCTGCCCGACGCAGTGTCAAAATAACGATGCTGCGTCGTGCAGCGGATGCAACGCAATACCATTTGTTGCTATCCGTAGCTAATAGAAGTCTATGAGGAATATAACGGTTTTCTGCAACGGTTACCGTAATTTCTCAAGGCTGCGGATAGCAATGGAAGCCGTCCAACTCAAGTGTGAAAGTAGCCTAAGCCAAACCTCCGACTCCTCAGTTTCCCCGATTCCAACTCTAAGGGGTACTTTGGACGCTAAGACATCGCTAGCCGATGCTAGCGATGTCGAGCGAGATAGTACCTGCCCCATATGCGATATCTTGTGATAGCTGCCGTAGCGAACATTATCGCCACGGTAGCTTCACATGCACTTTCCTGCCCTGCGACGTCGCTATGGCCGGCAACCCGCCTCCTTCCTAAGGGGGCGGGTCGTGCGGAGTCACACGGCAGGCAGCCAATAGAAGCGGAGGGGCGGAGATGAGCGGGACGTAAAACATCCTGCCAACCTCCTTCCTTCCGCATAGCCGGTGGAGGCAGGTAAGGAAATGTTCCTCGCTCCTGCGGCTTCACACACAGCGATGTGTGCTTCCGCAGGAACGATGAACAACATCGTATGTCCTATTGGTGCGACATTATGAAAATGATCAACGCTACACAGATCACCAATTTACGACGCTTTTGCGATAGTTTATCGGTGCATCTAGGCTTTACACGTTGCGACGTAGTTACCAGTGCCGGATGTGCGTCACTTTTGATTTGACCCCGACGATATCGCAGTAGTGATGTCGCAACGTTCAAAGTAGCCCTAACTCCCTCATACAGTTTAAAATCTAGATTATGTACCGGTAGTTTTTCCAGAACCCACGACAGTCCCACCCATCTTAGGACAGGAAACCCACTGAAATAAAAGGGCGGCACCTCTCTACCGTATCAGTTAGGTTACAGAGCCAGAGAGGAATACCAGAAAGCATATTAATTATAACACCAAAATAAACAGGCACCACAAACTGTGGATCCCAACACCCGAATAGTGAAAACTCAGAAAGGAAAAATAGGGGTGGGAAGCGGTGGCGCTATCATGGGTTCTAAAAAAAAAAAAAAAAACAAAAAACAAAAAAAAAAAAAAAACATTACCGGTAAGTAATTTAGATATTCCCTTCACCATGACAGCGCCACCAGAGAGATTCTGATAGAAAAAAATTAGCATCTAGGGAGGGACAACAGCTTGCTCTCTACCGAGTGGCAAGTCCACCATGGATGACAAATCTAATCTGTAGCGATAAAGGAAGGTGGAAGAAGACCAGGTTGCTGCCTTGCAAGACTGTTCAAGAGGCACCTCTGCCCTCTCAGACCGGGAAGTCACCACTGACCTGGCAGAATGTGCAGCAATATCCTCCGGCGCAAACCCAATCGGAGCTAAATAGGCTACTCTGAATGCTTCCTTCATCCATTTGCTATGGTACCCTTAGAGGCTGGAAGGCCCTTTCGAGCCCCCCTTCCACCAGAGGTCACATTCTGGACTAAGAAGCTTTAAGACTACTATACATAAATCCTCAAGTCTCAGTCAAAGAGGCGGACCCCACAAACTAAAGACATGTGGAACTGTAGTCTGGAAGGGATATCTGTTGGCATTACCCAACCCGGTCCATTATCGGACCACCTGAGGGAGAAGCAATGTCCATCATACCTAAGGAGCTGAGGCTAAATACAGAGGGTACTCAGACTCTGGATCTGATAAAAAGAGGTCTGGATAAATGCAAGTGGCCAAACCTCATACACATATATATGGAAAGAACTGACTTGTTATACTTGAGGCTTCCAGCACAGGACCTTAGTCCAAATAGAGCTGGTATAAAGAACCACTTACCACCTGAGAAGATTGCCCAACTATGAATGGACTATACTCCATTAGCGTGAGACTGCCACTGCCAGTCACTAGTATGGTCTTAACACCCCTTGTTGAATAGCAACCATGGATTTTATCTTGTGAGTAACATGAGGGAGACTATAGGAGCACTGTGCTCAAAAGCAACATTATCTGATACCTGAAAAACCTCACAGAGCATCCATACTAGATTCTGTAAAAGGAACCTTGGTCCAAAAAAGTAGCCCGACTGCCATATGTGGAGTCAGAAAGGGACTTTCCCCCCTAATATGGGGCTATTACCTTTCTCAGGATCAATAGTAGGTCACATTAAAGAATTAACTATATAACACTCTCTCTTTGGCAATACGTTATAAAAGAGGCCGGACCTAAATAACTAAGCACAGCGAATCCTGACTAGCAAGAGTCTGGACTGTAGATTAACCTAGACTCCTGTTCTGAAACAGTAGGGAGGGGAATTACAAATGGTAATCCGAGCATGGAGGCTACAAAAAGGAGCAAGGCCACAAAAGGAGCAAGGCGCAAAGCCAAATGTTCGAGGCCAAAAGGCGCAAGGCATGAGGCTAAGAGCGCAAAAACGCGAGGCCAAAAGGCGCAAGCCCGTAAGCACCGAGGCGCACAGGCACAAGCCCAAAGGCAAAAGCCCGGAGGACACGCCATTGAGGCAGAGAGCCATGGGCCGAGCTGTGAAGGTCAAACGATGAGAATCAGTGAGACCAGAGCTGTAAGACAATGAGGCCCCAACAGTCCCAAGGCGTAAAGCCGGAGGGGAGGGTTTTTTGTTTTTGTTTTGGACAAAACAAAGCCAAGCAATGTGCGAATAGAGCCGCGAAGGGGCGAGGCCAGAGCCGCAAAGGCGACTCAAGACTTACCCTTTAGAGCAATGCATCTGTGAACTCAGGATAAACCTGGAACATCTGAGCCTTATGTCCAAAGTCAAACCAATTAATTCACCATGAGGCTCAGCTGGAGGACAGCTTCCAACTCCAAAACGTGATAAATACACAATATATGCCCTTCTATAGAAGGAACAGTCAGATAGACCTAGTCTGGTGAGATAACAGTGGAAACATTTTAACTATTTCACCATAAAAGGAGGGTCAATATAAGGTCCCATCAACAATTAAACTCCGAAGCTCAAACATGAGACTTTGCTAGGCCCAAACATAGAGGCAGCAACCTCAGCCATGAGATATAATTTCACTCCATAAAGTTCCAAGGCATGGCTTCAGGATCTGAAGGCAACCCGTCATGCACGAGGCCCAGGTCAGCATGAGGGCATGCAGCCTGAGTCAGCCCAGAGCAAATTCCCTGTGTACTTACCTTCACCGAGAGCTCTCCATGGAGAGAAGTGGAGTCACAGCTAGTAATACCACATCATTGCAGATGGTAAGCTGATGGCAGAGGGCCCTCTCTTCTAGAGGTGTCAGCTCCAGACCGTTTGACAGAGAGAAGGGAAGGCAGAGACCCTCCCCCAGAACCAATTGTACGATGAAATTCTAAAGGAGAACATTTCTCCACTTTAGGAGCACCTCTCATGTGTCTCCTGTAGGGATAGGAAAAAAAAAAAAAAACACACTGGAGGGTGGAGATAGGGAATGAGCCTTAACTCACTGTGTTTCTCTCCCTGCATAGGAGAAAAGCGTTACCTCTTGTAGTGATGTCTGGAGGGACGTCCGCGTGTAGCCCATTGCATGAAGCTGCTGCTGCCTTTGTTTGGTAGCACTCCTGGATCGGCTGATCCTTCAAAGCTTGAGGAGGGTGTGAGCGCCTGATACCCCAGCCTGCATTCGTTGTATGGTTCCAGTACTCAGGCACATTGGAATTTCGCCCGGAACCTCGGCATGCTGTAGTGGTGGGCAGCGCCATCTTGCCACTCTCGGGTAACACGGTGTCCCACTTCTGGTCACATGGTGCCTCCATCATACAACTGCGACTGCAGATGCCAGCACTTGCCTCTGGATCTTCACCCAGCGCGTTTACTGCAGAGTCAGCCAACGGGCGCCAAGCAGGAACGCAGGCGCGAGAAGGAACATTGTCCGGCATGCTCTACTACAGGGTCAGCACACGGGCGCCGAGCAGGAACACAGACCCGGAGGACATCAAACAGCGCGATTCCTGCAGGGACAGCCAACAGGCGCCGAGCAGGAATGCAGCCTGGATCTTCATCTGGAGCACTCGATGCAGGGACAGTCGCAGAACGCCGAGCAGGTATGTAAACACGCAGGGCAGGGGACCCATCACTCCCCTGCGTCCAGTCCCGAAAGGAAAAAGCACTCCCAGAGACGCTTCCGGGGTGGAGGACGGATGCCATGGTGGTCCTTGTCAGTTCAGCCCCAGGATAGCCATCCTTTACTGTGGCCGCACCACAGGTCTTCTGGATCTCCCATCCTGGGACAGGAAACCGAACTGATGCGGTAGAGAGGTGCCACTCTTACTTCAGTAGGTTTCCGGTCCTAAGATGGGTGGACCTCTCTCTCTCTCTCTCTGCTCCTAGATACCAGGGAGGCACCTCACTGACTGCTGTAGGTGGAATCTTTACAGCATTGACTGTGCCAACGCAGGATAATCCAGGACCGATACACCATGGAATCACATCTCTGATGTGGACTAGCTTCTAATCATCTTTTGTTCAGGCCTCCTGAAGAACAATGTGGGGGAAAACGCGTCGAGGTAAAATCACCAGGCTCACCATCTATAAACTACAGTGTAAACAACATACAGAGGACTATTATATCTTTGCCAACAGCACTCTTCATCTGTCCACTGTAGTGGAATATGCGTCTGTGAAGGACTATCATTCCTTAGCTAAGCACTGTTAAGCATCGGCTACATTTGAATTTTGTGCATATATTTCTATGCATCAAACTGTAACCTGTGTGATATGTGGTCATATAGAGCTGATTTTTCGCTCTCCATTCTGCCCCTGGTATCCAGGAGCAGATGGGGAGTAATGTTATATGTGTAAGGTATATTGAGATCACCTCTATGAATGAAATCTATTGGGATTAGCACTTTCTTACTATTTATTAATAAAATTATTTGCACATTGGGGATATATTTATGAATTACTTACTATACAAAAATATTCCCCTTTACTATATGTCATACCCAATACTGGACCTCTCTCTCTCGCCCTTTGTTTTTCCCTTCACCACGACAGCACCACCAGACATTTCCCCTCTACTCTCTATAAAAGACACATCCGCATGTTTTTCTCACTATCAGACATAAAATCAGAATAAAGCTTTCCAGTTTTAGGTCAATTAGGAACCAAAATTATTTTTATTTGTCAAATGCCAGAATAATGAGAGATCATGTTTTAAGGCATTTCTATTACTTTCTGAAAAGTCAAAAGATTACGTGCATTTCATTAGTATTTGGTACCATTGCCTTTAAAATGTATGACTTGGGTCAAACATTTTGGATATCTTTCCACAAGCATCTCACAATATTTGGAATGAATTTGGGACCATTCCTCCTTACCTTGCTTGCACCTACCTTTTCAGCTTTGCCTATAAATTTTCAATAGGACTGAGATCAGGGATTTGTGACGGCCACTGCAAAATATTGACTTTGTTATCCTTAAGCCACTTTATAACCAGTTTGGCAGTATACTTCGGTTTATTGTCTATTTAGAAGACCCATTTCTGCCCAAGCTTCTGGCTGATGTCTTGAGATGCTGCTTCAGTACTGCCACATAATCTTCTTTCCTCATTATGCAACCTATTTTAGAAGTTCACTAGTCCCTCCTGCAGCAAAACAACCCCACAACATGATGCTGCCACTCCCATGTTTCACAGTTGGGATGGTGTTCTTAGGTTTCAAAGCTTCTCCCTTTTTCCTCCAACTGTAACGATGGTCATCATGGCCAAACAGTTCAATTTTAGTTTCGTCAGACCACATGAAGTCTCCAAAAATTAAGGTTTTTGTTTCTGTGTGCATTTGCAAACATTAATCTGGCTTTATGGTTTTTTTCTGAGTAATGGCTTCTTCCACATTACTCGTTACGCTGTGGATAAGGACACAATCTTACTAGCTTCCACCAGCATCTTCACAAGGTCTTTTGCTTTTGTTCTTGAGTTGATATGCACGTCTGACCAAAGTACGTTCATCTCTGGTACACAAAGCCCATCTCCTTCCTGAGTGGTATGATGGCTGGACATTACCATCTTGTTTGTATTTGAGTATAATTGTACAGATGAACAAGGCGCTTTCAGTTATCTGGAAATTGCACCCAAGGATGAACCAGACTTGTGTAAGTTCACAATTCTCTTCCTGAGCTCTTGGCTGATATCTTTGGACTTTCCAATGCTGCTACACAAAGAAGCAGTGTATTTCAGGTGTGCATTAAAATACATTCACAGGTGTGTTTCTAATTAACTCAGAAGCTTCCAAAGACATGACATCATGATATGGGCTGTCCTATTTTGTTTAAAGGCATAGTATTCAGTTTATGTTCCCTTTTGATTTTGCAAAGTAAATAAAAATTACTTAAACATTCTCTCTCTCTCTCATTATTCTGGCATTTGACAAATCTAAATATTTTGGTAAACCTAACTGACCTAAAACGGGAAAGGTTTATTCTGATTTCATGTCAGATAGTGAGAAAAACATGCAGATGTGTCTTTTTAGACAGTGTATGTAAAGGTCTGGTTTCATTTATACATGACTCATGTTTGTCATAACTTTACAGTAGTAAAATGGTAACATCATTACTTATATCATGTAGCTGAAGTGCCGCAGAGTCATTTCAATTAAAAGCCTAGATCTTTGATAAGGAATAGAATAGACATTTATAGGACAGTTCATAACTTTCCCAAATTCATATGAAAAAAATATTCAGCACATACTGCATTGAATTGCTGTACCCAATTTATTATATATTTTAGGAGTCTGTCCATTATATACTGACTCCGACTCCACCAAAATAGACACCAACTAAACAGCCCTGGGACCAGCCCTGGCTGTGACAGAGCTCAGCTATCACTTAACCCCTTAGTGACGGAGCTAATTTTCACCTTAATGACCAGACCAAATTTTGCAATTCTGACCAGTGTCACTTTATGAGGTTATAACTCTGGAACGCTTCAACAGATCCTGGTGATTGAGATTGTTTTTTCGTAACATATTGGACTTCATTTCAGTACTAAATTTTGGAGAATATTTTTTGCGTTTGTTTGTGAAAAAAAACGGAAATTTGGTGAAAATTTTGAAAATTATGCAATTTTAAACTTTTGAATTTTTATACCGTTAAAACAGAGTTATGTCACATAAAATAGTTAATATATAACATTTCCCACATGTCTACTTTACATCAGTGCAATTTTTTTCAACAAAATGTTTTGGGGTTAGGAAGTTGAAGGATTCAAAGTTCATCAGCAATTTCCCATTTTTTCAACAAAAATCTTTTTTTTAGGGACCACATCACATTTGAAGTGACTTTAGGGGGCTAGGTGACAGAAAATACCCAAAAGTGACCCCATTCTAAAAACCGCACCCCCCAAAGTACTCAAAACCACATCCAAGAAGTTTATTAACCCTTCAGGTGCTTTACAGGAAATAAAGCCATGTGGAATTAAAAAAAAAAATATAATATAAATATACATACATACATACATACATACATACATACATACATACATATATATATATATATATATATATATATATATATATATATATATATATATATATATATATATATATATATATATATATATATATATATATATATATATATATATATATATATATATATACACATTTTACCTAAAAAATTTTGCTCTCGCGCCAATTTATTCACTTTTAGAAGAAGTAACACAACAAAATGGAACCCAAACACTGTTCCCCAGTTTCTCCTGAGCGCGCTGATACCCCACGTGGTCAGAAACCTCTGTTTGGACAAATCGGAGGACTTGGAACAGAAGGAGCAATATTTGAATTTTGGAAAGCAAATTTGGCTGAAATAGATTGCAGGTACCATGTTTCATTTGCAGGGCCCCAAGGTACCTAAACAGCAAAAACCACCCATAACTGACCCCATTTTGGAAACTAGACCCCCTCAAGGTATTTGTCTAGATGTTTGGTGAGAACTTTGAACCCCCGGGGGATTCACAGAATTTTATAATGTTGAGCCCTGAAAATAAAAAAAATAAATTTTTACCACAAAATTGTTACTTCAACCAAGTAGCTTTTCTTTCCACAAGGGTATCAGGAGAAAGTGCACCCTAAAATGTATTGAGCAATTTCTCCTTAGTTCGCAGAGACCTCATATGTGGTGGAAATAAACTGTTTAGGTGCACGGTGGGGCTCGTAAGGGAAGGAGCGCCATTTGACTGCAAATATGGCTGGAATCATTAGCGTACACCATGTCGCATTTGGAGAGCCCCTGTAGTGCCTAAACAGTGGAGCTCCCCCACAAGAGACCCTATTCTGGAAACTAGACCTCTCAAGGATTTTATCCAGTGGTATAGTGAGCAGTATGAACACATAGTTACTTCACAAAATTTGATAACCTTAGGTCATCAAATAAAAAAAAAAAATATTTTATTTTTTCATAAACATGTTGCTTTAGCACCAAATTTCTCACTTATTCAAGAGGAAACACCAAAGAATGGACCCCAGTTTGTTATCAAATTTTTTATGAGAGCAGGGATACCTGACATGTGGCCAAAAACCTCTGTTTGGACAAACGGTAGGACTTGGAATGGAAGGAGCACCATTTGAATTTTGGAAAAACTGAAATAAATTGCGGGGACCATGTCACACTTGCAGGGCCCCTGGGGTACATATACAGTAGAAACCCCTCACAAGTGACCCCAATTTGGAACCTAGAGCCCTCAAGTATTTTATTCAGGGGTATAGTGAGCATTTTGAACCCCCAGGGGCATCACAAAAATATTGCTCTAGCAGCAAATTTCTCACTTTTAGGCTATGTGCCCACGATCCGGCGACACAGTCTGCGGAGATGTGTGTTGTCCACGGGAGAACCCAGCTGCTAGTGACCACGATCCAGGTTAGTGCTGCTGCCAACTTTAGCTCTATTCTCTCTGCAGAGAACACTCGTCTCTGCAGCATAAATTGACATGCTGCAACACCAGATGTCAGTTTATGCTGTGGAGAAAAAAAAAAGCACAGCGGACAGGAGATTTCTAAAAATCCTTCCACTGCGCTTCTACTGTACAACGCAGTGTTATGGACGCAGCGAAAACACAGCGTCCAAAACGCTTGAATCCCTGATTGCGGGCACACAGCCTAAAAAGCTAAATTGGATGGAATGATAGACAGATGTCAAACACATATATAATATCCCACCCCCTACATATTCTAAGGTGGCACCATTTAGTGACTTTCATGTGGCACTAAAGGGTGCCTAGCCTTGTATTTAGCAAAAAAAAATTAATAAATAAAAAAAAAAAAAAAGTGGGGTCCCTCCATATTTGATAGCCAGCTAGGGTAAAGCAGACTGCTGCAGCCTGCAAACCACAGCTGTCCACTTTACCTTGGTTGGGGATCCAATTTGGAGGGCACCCCAGGCTCTTTTTTTATAATTATTTATAAATAAATTTAAAAACAAAATTGGGTCCCCCCCCAAATTGGTTCACCAGCCAGGGTAAAGCGGACAGCGGTGGTCTGATATTCTCAGGGTGGAAGGTCCACAGTTATTGGCCCCTCCAAGCCTAAAAATAGCAGGCCGCAGCCGCCCCAGAAGTGGCGCATTCCATTAGATGCATCCATTAGATGCGCCAATCCTGGCGCTTCGCCCCGGCTCATCCCGTGCCCTGGTGCCGTGGCAAACGGGGTAATAAATGGGGTTGATACCAGATGTGTAATGTCACCTGACAAAGCCCAGCAATTGATGATGTCATGGCGTCTATCAGATACCCGACATCACCGTCTAATAAAAAAATAAAATAGACAAAATAAAAAATTTGAAAAAAACACTCCCCAAAACATTCCCTCTTTCACCAATTTATTGTAAAGAAAAAAAAAAAAAATTCAGTCCGCAGTAATCCATTTTGGAAATCCCACGACGACTCTGGACCTTCTAGAAAATTAGGGGCACGCTCAGGGAACGTATCCCCCATTTTCTAGGAATGTGGGTGCAAAGAATCTGCACCTACCCTCCCCGGGTCACAGCAGCGCTGTGAGTGCAGCCAACGAGCGCAGCTCACACTGAACACAGGAAGCAGAGCTCAGCTGACAGCCACGCTCTGCGCATGCGACCAGCGTCGGCTGTGAAGGAGGAACGGACGCGGGGGATCAGCGCTGCAAAAAGCTAAAAATACCGGGGGCACACCGGGTAACACCGAGGGGTGGCTTAGCTGGACCCGGGGAGTAGTTATCTGTCACATGTGTCATGGCACATGCGACAGAAATCAGAGCAGAAGGGTGAATGCGGGCGCTGCGTTAGTGTGCGCGCCGCCACCTTAGATGTTCGGGTGGGGTACGGGGGGGGGGGTACATCGGCGACACCGGGGGACCAGAGGGGACCATGGGGGGAGATTTATCTCCCGTCTGGCATGTTTGATCATGCCAGGTGGGAGATAAATCATTGTTTATCGGCGCTGTCATTTACTGTAACATGATCATCGGTATACGGTGTATACCGGTGATCACGTGACTGGGGACCGGAAAAAAACGGCCTGAATCATGATCTCCAGGGTCTCAGCTACCCCCGGTAGCTGAAATCACGGAGATTTTCCGGCGCTGGGGGGCGCTAATTACCTTTTTCGGCCTGACGTCTTAAAGCGTCGGAACAGAATAAGTACCCTGTTTTTCCGATGTCTAAAGTCGTACGGCCGTCGTTATGAGGTTAAAGGGGTTATCCGGCTTATTTTGGGTTTTTTTTTTTTTATTACTTCACTATTGAGCTACATTGGGGCAGGTAAGTAGATCGTGATTACTTACCTGCCCTGCTGTCAGCCCCTCTCCCCCGGCTCAGAGTGGTCATGTGACAGGCCTGCCGTTCAATAAGCGGCAAGGAACAGGGGTCGCCCACTCAGTATCCGGGATACTGTCAGCGCTGTTGGGGGGGGGAGAGAGAGAGAGAGGAGAAAAAAAAAAAAAAAAAAAAAAAAAAAAAAGAGTACAGGGGGGGTGGGGGGGTTGTAGGGAAATCTAAAGCACTTGGCACTTTATTGAATTGGTTTTGATTTGCACGAGAAAAATTGGTGTTGGATGAGGGGAAGAAATCTAGGCACTTTTCATTGAATTGGCTGTTATCAGCTATAGGACATGTGTGTTTGATTGGGTGAACAATTCCAAAGCACTTGGCTCTTTCTACTGAATTAGCTATAGGACAGTGTCGTGTGTGTGCACCCCAAGAGAAAAAGAGGCAGCATTCCAACAAACTGTTCAAAAAGTGGACTTATTTAATTTCCCACGAAGCAATGTTTTGCTTAGTCTCCAGTGTTTATTTCAGATATACAGTATGTGTGTGTATATATACACACACATATATATACACACACATACATATATACACATACATACACACATACATACATACATACATACATACATACATATTAACAAACCCGTGTCATTTTTTCAATATGGGGGAAGCCATATACAGAAATGAAGATGAAAAGAAAAGGAAAATCTGTACAACTGCTTGATTACAAAAAGGTACAAATAGTTTTATTAGATTTTATAAAGGCATTATAGCAAATACAAAAAAATACAAGGAAATGTAAAAGACGTGAAATTAAATGGTAAACACCAGCAGATGGCGCCCTCACACCACATAGGCATGTAAGTCCGATCTAAAATAAGCCGACACTAATCACAGCCCAGCTGACAGCTGCCCGTGAAAAGACAGAAGTGTTCCAGAGATAGAAGTGTGCTGATAAACACACAATGTCCCACCGTGACCATATAGTAAATTCAATAAGCCATGTGACAGTATACAAAAGATTTGCAAGGTCACAGTACTAAGCAGACAAACATACCTAAGTGTGGGATGAGGGATGAACCCCGACCTATAGGTTTCATATTGATCCTTCTTCCGGGGGTGGTTTCACAATTAGAAGGTGCATGCTTATAAATAACTAGAAGGTGGCCCGATTCTACGCATCGGGTATTCTAGAATTTACGTATTGTGTAGTTCATGTATGATTTTTGTTATATATATATATATATATATATATATATATATATATATATATATATATATATATATATAGATGTTGTTGTGTGTAGTTACCAAGTGTTTGTGTAGGGCGCTGTACATGTTCTGGTGTTGTCTGGGTTGTGGCGGGGGGTGAGAGCAGTGTTGTATGTGTGTTGCGTTGTTTGTGGAGCGCTGTATGTCTGTAGCATTGTGTGTGTTGCGTGGTTTGTGTGTGTTTTGGGGGGAGGTATGTTTTGTGCAGTGTGTGTGTTGCGCGGTATGTGCGTATATTTATGTATGCCGCGGTGTTTGTGTGTTGGGTGTTGTGTGTGGGCAGCGTTGTCTGTGTGTGTGGGTGTCTGTGTAGGGCGGTGTTGTGTTTACCAGTGTGTGTGTGTTGTGCAGTGCGACGTGTGTGTGTGTGTGTGTGTTGGGGGGACGTGTGCACCCCCCCATCGTGCTCCATCCCCCATGCTGCGCACCCCCCATCGTGCTCCATCCCCCAAGCTGCGCACCCCCATCGTGCTCCATCCCCTAAGCTGCGCACCCCCATCGTGCTCCATCCCCCATGCTGCGCACACCCCCATCGTGCTCCATCCCCCATGCTGCGCATTCCCCATCGTGCTCCATCCCCAATGCTGCGCATTCCCCATCGTGCTCCATCCGCCATGCTGCGCACTCCCAAACGTGCTCCATCCGCCATGCTGCGCACTCCCAAACGTGCTCCATCCGCCATGCTGCGCACTCCCAAACGTGCTCCATCCGCCATGCTGCGCACTCCCCATCGTTCTCCATCCCCCATGCTGCGCACCCCCCATAGTGCTCCATCCCCCATGCTGGCCGCAGCATCAGCCTCTCTGCCCGCAGCATCAGCCTCTCTGCCCGCAGCATCAGCCTCTCTCCTCCCAGCCTACCCCAGCCTCAGCCTCCCCCAACATCAGCCTCTCTTCTCTCAGCCTCCCCCCTCCCAGCCTTTACCAGGATCAGCCTCTCTCCTCCCAGCCTCCTCCAGCACGCCGTGCTCCTCTGCCGACACTCACAGATCCGATCGTATACACACACACACACACACCCACCCGATCGCATACACTCACACCCACCCGATCGCATAAACTCACGCACACACACATTGACGATATTACACATAGGCGCTCATACTCACAACATCCGGAGATACCACATGCTTCCGGCCATGTGATCCTCCGGCAGGTCCTGAAAGCTCACAGCACAGTATCGCCGCCGAGAAGCAAGCGATATCCCAGGATGTTGTGAGTGTGTGGATGTGATGTGTGTGTGAGGTGTGTGTGACAGTGAGTGTGATCTGATGTGTGTGTTTGTGTGTGTACTCACCTGGGGCTCCGTGTCAGTTGGGGGAATGCGTGCGGGGGCGGGGCCAGAGCGAGCGTGCATTGTGTGAGGGGGCGGGGCCTGCAGAGAGCTGGGGCGAGAGGCCAATCCGTGGGGGGGGGGGCGGGGCCATGGCGAGCCCAGCGGCCAATCAGCTTTGTGTCACCGTAAGGACACAATTTTGGAGCATGACAGACAGACAGACTAAGGCAATTATATATATAGATAGCCTTCCAATCAGATCCATGCCGATCTGAACCAATCAAGCCTTGCAATACACAGTGCCCCTTCATAATGGAGTGTGATGTCCATTGTCATTGGTCTATGCTGATAGTGTAAAGAATCTACATTCCTCATTGCATAACGCAATGCCGGAAGTCCAGTGACGTCGGCCCTGCATCACTACCATGAGTGCAAGGAGGAGGTGTGACAGGTCCTGCCCTCTACCCTCATGTTCCATACGTCATGCATCAATAATCAGTTCATTCGAAAACAAGTAACACATAGCCGACGGAGGTACAGGAGAGTGGAGACCGAGCAGGACGTCCCACATCTCACATGATCACATTGGTATGCAGCCTCTAAAGGTTGCTGCAATACAAGTATTTACGTAGCAACAGGATAGTTCCTGCTGTGCGTCCACGTGTCTCTTATGTCACGCCCCCCTCCATACCCGGCCCACTCAACTTAATACAACCTAGTGGGGGGTAGCTGGAGAAACAGGACCTATACAAGGCTTGATTGGTTCAGATCGGCATGTATCTGATTGGAAGGCTATTATTTATAAGCATGCACCTTCTAATTGTGAAACCACCCCCGGAAGAAGGATCAATACAAAACCTATAGGTCGGGGTTCATCCCTCATCCCACACTTAGGTATGTTTGTCTGCTTAGTACTGTGACCTTGCAAATCTTTTGTATACTGTCACATGGCTTATTGAATTTACTATATGGTCACGGTGGGACATTGTGTGTTTATCAGCACACTTCTATCTCTGGAACACTTCTGTCTTTTCACGGGCAGCTGTCAGCTGGGCTGTGATTAGGGTCGGCTTATATTAGAGCGGACTTACATGCCTATGTAGTGTGAGGGCGCCATCTGCTGGTGTTTACCATTTAATTTCACGGCTTTTACATTTCCTTGTATTTTTTGTATTTGCTATAATGCCTTTATAAAATCTAATAAAACTATTTGTACCTTTTGTAATCAAGCTGTTGTACAGATTTTTCTTTTCTTTTCATCTTCATTTCTGTATATGGCTTTCCCCATATTGAAAAAATGACACAGGTTTGTCCGTGTCTGTTGGTATCATTAACTTGTGTGTGTATGTATGTATATATCTATGTGTGTGTGTGTGTGTATGTATGTATATATGTGTGTGTATATGTATGTATGTATGTATGTGTATATATTATACATACACACGTGTATATATGTGTGTGTGTATATTATACATACACACACATTATATATGTATATAAATAATGTATGTATGTATATAATATATATATATATATATGTGTGTGTATGTATATATAATATATATGTGCGTGTATGTATATATAATATATATGTGCGTGTATGTATATATAATATATATGTGTGTGTGTATGTATATATAATATATATGTGTGTGTGTATGTATATATAATATATATGTGTGTGTGTATGTATATATAATATATATGTGTGTGTATGTATATATAATATATATATCTGTGTGTGTATGTATAAGTGTGTGTATATAATATATATGTGTGTATATATATATATAATATATATATGTGTGTATATATATATAATATATATATGTGTGTATATATATATAATATATATATGTGTGTATGTATATATAATGTGTGTGCATATATATTATATATACATACACACATATATATTATACACACACACACATATATATACATACATATATATATATATATATATATATATATATATATATATATATATATATATATATATATATATATATATATATATATATATATATTATAGCCTTATTCTGTCTGTCTTGCTCCAAAATTGTGTCCTTACGGTGACACAAAGCTGATTGACCGCTGGGCTCGCCATGGCCCCGCCCCCCCGCACGGATTGGCAGCTCGCCCAGGCTGCGCCCCCACACGGATTGGCCGGCCGCTCGCACAGGCTCCACCCCCCCACAGATTGGCCTCTTGCCCCGGCACTCTGCAGGCATTGGCAACTCTGCCACGCCCCGCCCCCTCACGCAATGCACGGTAGCTCTGGCCCCGCGCCCCCACGCATTCCCCGAACCGACACGGTCACGGAGCCACGACTACCAGGTGAGTACTGTACCCCTGGGAGCCCACATCAGCGTACGCCGCCAAACTAGCCGACACATACCCTCGCATTGCTGGGGCTGGCCGGCGTATGCTGGTGTGGGCTCCCGTGCGAGCGGGGGACGAGATACCAGCGCATCAAGGTCCTGCAGCAGCGGAACATACACACACGCACACACAACAGCACACACACATCAGATCACACTCACTCTCACACACACACCTCACACACACATCACATCGCATCCACACACTCAACATCCTGGGATATCGCTTGCTTCTCGGCGGCGATACTGTGCTGTGAGCTTCCAGGACCTGCCGGAGGATCACATGGCCAGAAGCATGTGGTATCTCCGGATGTTGTGAGTATGAGCGCGTATGTGCAATATCGCCAATGTGTGTGT
This sequence comes from Anomaloglossus baeobatrachus, assembly GCF_048569485.1. Classification (NCBI taxonomy): domain Eukaryota; kingdom Metazoa; phylum Chordata; class Amphibia; order Anura; family Aromobatidae; genus Anomaloglossus; species Anomaloglossus baeobatrachus. The sequence continues at coordinate 146,206,516 of NC_134359.1, read as the reverse complement.
GCGTGAGTGTATGCGATCGGGTGTGTGTATGTGTGTGAGAGTGTATGCGATCGGATCTGTGAGTGTCGGCAGAGGAGCACGGCGTGCTGGAGGAGGCTGGGAGGAGAGAGGCTGGGATGGGGAGGCTGAGAGAAGAGAGGCTGATGCTGGGGGAGGCTGAGGCTGGGGTAGGCTGGGAGGAGAGAGAGGCTGGGGTAGGCTGGGAGGAGAGAGAGGCTGGGGTAGGCTGGGAGGAGAGAGAGGCTGGGGTAGGCTGGGAGGAGAGAGAGGCTGGGGTAGGCTGGGAGGAGAGAGAGGCTGGGGTAGGCTGGGAGGAGAGAGAGGCTGGGGTAGGCTGGGAGGAGAGAGAGGCTGGGGTAGGCTGGGAGGAGAGAGAGGCTGGGGTAGGCTGGGAGGAGAGAGAGGCTGGGGTAGGCTGGGAGGAGAGAGGCTGGGGTAGGCTGGGAGGAGAGAGGCTGGGGTAGGCTGGGAGGAGAGAGGCTGGGGTAGGCTGGGAGGAGAGAGGCTGGGGTAGGCTGGGAGGAGAGAGGCTGGGGTAGGCTGGGGGGAGAGAGGCTGAGGTAGGCTGGGGGGAGAGAGGCTGGGGTAGGCTGGGGGGAGAGAGGCTGGGGTAGGCTGGGGGGAGAGAGGCTGGGGTAGGCTGGGGGGAGAGAGGCTGGGGTAGGCTGGGGGGAGAGAGGCTGGGGTAGGCTGGGGGGAGAGAGGCTGGGGTAGGCTGGGGGGAGAGAGGCTGGGGTAGGCTGGGGGGAGAGAGGCTGGGGTAGGCTGGGGGGAGAGAGGCTGGGGTAGGCTGGGGGGAGAGAGGCTGGGGTAGGCTGGGGGGAGAGAGGCTGGGGTAGGCTGGGGGGAGAGAGGCTGGGGTAGGCTGGGGGGAGAGAGGCTGGGGTAGGCTGGGGGGAGAGAGGCTGGGGTAGGCTGGGGGGAGAGAGGCTGGGGTAGGCTGGGGGGAGAGAGGCTGGGGTAGGCTGGGGGGAGAGAGGCTGGGGTAGGCTGGGGGGAGAGAGGCTGGGGTAGGCTGGGGGGAGAGAGGCTGGGGTAGGCTGCGGGGAGAGAGGCTGGGGTAGGCTGCGGGGAGAGAGGCTGGGGTAGGCTGGGGGGAGAGAGGCTGGGGTAGGCTGCGGGGAGAGAGGCTGGGGTAGGCTGCGGGGAGAGAGGCTGATGCTGCGGGGAGAGAGGCTGATGCTGCGGGGAGAGAGGCTGATGCTGCGGGGAGAGAGGCTGA